>NC_143565.1:24502348-24805378 GCF_054136105.1 Typopeltis vanoorti | reverse complement strand
GGGGGGGGGGGGTGGGGGGGGGGGGGGGTGGGGGGGGGGGGGGGTGGGGGGGGGGGGGGGTGGGGGGGGGGGGGGGTGGGGGGGGGGGGGGGTGGGGGGGGGGGGGGGTGGGGGGGGGGATTGCGAAAATTACAATTCCGTTATCTCGGGAAAAGCGGTTGGCTGGGTGAACGTTTGTACGCGTTGTGGCAGTGGTATTAATTCGCGCGGAAGTATTAGCTACAATGTTAGCATAGGAGACAGAGAGTACTGACCTTTGTCCGTTGTTGTCCGGGGGGCTGAGACTGATGTCTTTTTCTTCTCTGGCGATGTGGCTGGCGTCTTTTCCTTGATCGGAATTCTGCGACCTTTGACCGATTCCTGCTGAGCTCGGGCGTGGACCGGCTGCTGCTGGTGGTGATATGCTGTGGTTTATACTGGCCATTGCTTCGGGCGAATAAGGGGAAACGCAAGCTATCACAAATTCCCGGTACTCGAAGGCATACCGTTGTAACAATAAGCACACGAACAAAGAAGATTTTAAAATTTTAAAATTAATATAACTTTTCCTAGCTTCACAAATTTAGAAAACTAATTTTTTAACGCGATAGATTAGGTGCTTACGATTATGTAGGTATAATATTGAAGTTGATTGACGTATTCGACCGCACAAAACACAACTTTAGGCAAGAGCGACCTTGGACACGTCTGCACACTTCAGCGACAAGAGAATAGATTGAACATACCGACAAGAGGATAGATAGATAGATAGATAGATAGATAGATAGATAGATAGATAGATAGATAGATAGATAGATAGATAGAATTTTGCAGCAATTTTTTTATCTCGGACAATCCCTTTTATTGTATAAAAGTCTATAAAAATCCACCCTGTATTAGGAGTGCACTTTCATTACAAGGCTGCAGAACTTAATCGTTTTTTCATCAGTGAGGTATTGTTTGGGATTTACCTCAAAGAGGAATTGCTTACAGCACTAGAAATTATTATTTGAGCCATATGACTGTCAATAACAGTTTCTCATCTGATTTGTAAAGCGGTTTGTACTGTATAAGTATTGGCAGCCTCCATTCCAGTTGTAAACTGATGATATCGGCTTTGCGATCGCAATTCTTCTTCTCATGCTTCTTTCTATCTTCAACGCTATTACTGAAATGGGAGATAGGCTGCAAATGGGAGGTGGAAGTGGAAAACTTCTGAAGACCCTTTTTGCTTTCTAAGAAAGTCCTATCAATAAATATACTGTTTAAGTAATAGAACTTTTTTTAAAAAAAAAATTAAAAGACAAACGCTATGTTTTCGATAAAAAAAATTGAAGATCTATCGTACGATCCTATTTTGATTAAAATAAATCGGCCGTATATTTCAAATAACATTAAAATTAATTTTAAATTTAAATTTAGTTTTAAACTGCTGAGTTTTTCCGCTAGATGACGAGAAATTTTCAAACCGCAGAATGCTATTATTTTTAATCTATAAATGGGTTTGGCTTCATTTCCAGAAGGCTTTAACCACACACACACACACACACACACACACACACACACACACACACACACACACACACACACACACACACACACACAAATTCCATTTCTATGTCATTTAATACCATCTAAGCACAGAGTTTTTAATCCTTAATTTGCATTAAAATGCACGTTGATTCCATGACATGTAAATCCCCGAAACCCTCGCTAGCTCGTTGGACAGCGACCAATAAAGCCATATGTATCGCCAAGAAGGATCCTCCCTTCCTTCAGACAAACCTCTTTTTTATGATGTTTTATATCCCAAAATTAATCCTTGATATATCGCCGATTTGTAACACTAGAGTGCGCTACTGATCCTTCTGTCACAACCAAAATGAGAAAATGTATTTTGTAACATTTCTCAGGAAAAGCAGGAGGATTTAGAAAAGTGAAACCTCACAATTTGCAGCAATGACAACATTTGGCTTTAGCAGGCTCATAAATAGCCGAACCTAATGCCTCCTCTACAATCTTTCTCCCTCTAGACGCTTTTCCATCAGTTTCTCTCTAACGGTTCGCTGACAAACTATCTAAATTCTAGCGGGGGAGAATGTGCGGAACATCTGTTGACCTCCGGTGCCTACAGATGGCAATCAGAATTAATCCACCTTCTAACTAGTTTCGGCGATGCCCTCCAGCCATATAAAATCGATTTTGTGAGAACGCATCAAATGAGAACTATTTTTGAAGCTTATGAAGGAATTTAGGAGAAACGTTTTGTTAGACCAGTTACTGTAATATCATGCGATGGGCTTCCATTAGTACTCTGAGAGGCTTTTCTGATATGTTCGATATTCTGGATTTATAATCCAAGAAAATTAGGCTTAGCGACATTAGAGTCGCGCTGTTCGTTCCGGGATAGCAAACATCAAGGATAGCAAACTTTTGCTATCCTTGATGTTAACTTATATTCGCTTGTAAGTTTTTCTGTCAAAGAATGGAGGATGAAATAAACGTTTAAGCTTTCCTACGGAACATTCGATATTTTTTATCTAATTTTGTTTCTTTTATCAAATCATTTCTCATAAAGGGATTTGGTTTTGACATTTTCATATGCCATTTCATTTTTTTTTTCGAAACATCGCTTTTCCTGTTTGCTATACGTTGCAGGAAATAAATCACTGAGTTTGCGCAGACGAAGTGCGACCTACAGATAATTATCCGGTAATGAAATGCCATGCGCGTGAAATGACGTAATTTGAGAGCATGAATTTCACTTTAATTACCTCTGATCTAATTTACCTTTAATCGTATGCGAGCAATGGAAATGCAGAAATGTGCCTAACTCACATTTAAAAACAAAAAAAATAGGATCATTTATGAATTAGATAGAGTGGGAGAGGATAGAGTGGGGGAGGACCTGCGAAACTTTATGTGACGATCAGGAAAATACACATTCATTTTAAAGATGATTTAGGACGACAATTTTGAAATAATGAAACGCATAGATAAACAACATGAGCGGAAATGAGTCTATCAAATACTTAATGTCATTCATTTATTCTTAAAGAAAATGCTTTATTTTTTGCTAACATATCACGCTAACTTTCTTGATTACTTTTTCTCCATTTAAATGTATTTAATTAAAATGAAATTAAAATTTTTTACAAATAACAGGATACATAAATCGTTATTTTAATAGCTGAGATATTTCATTGAAAATTAGTGGCTTACAACAAACCAGAAATCAATACAAGTCGAATATACGTTACTGTGAATGTGCTGCCGCCTGGTGGTAATTAACGAACCATTCAATAAATTAAAGATATTTCCACGAAAATAGTAACGGATATATAAAAATTTATGAATCGTATACCTGTTGTACAGGTCCTGCAGCGAGTGCTCCTGAATTATACACACATATGAACTAGATTTGAATTTAAAAAAAAGAAAGAAAAAACACTAAATCTCTCTTTAAAAAGGATCAGATTTTCTTCAAAAAAATTGTAATTTGTAAGTTTATTAAAAACATATTTTTAAAATTGTAAAAGTATGATAGCTTAAAAAACTAAAGTCAATGATGTTAAAGAACCAACACGTCACCTGTTTATATACATTCGTCACGTTTCAATTTTCAAGATAAAAGAAAATCAAAAACACCAATTTGATTTTTTTATAGATTTAACCATAAACTATGAAATCGCTCATCCCGATGTCTTTATGAAATTAAAGTATTTATAGCATTGTTGGTTTATTGGGAAAGGGGTAAACACATTACTAATTATTTTATGTTGTGCTTCAGAGAAAAAAAAAATGAATATGAATTCGAGATGAATTAGACGTCTTAGACGATGAATTCATTCACTTTTGTCCCTTTTCAAAAATGAATATTCACATTCACATTCAAAAATGAATATGAATTAGACGTCTTAGATGATGAATTCATTCACTTTTGTCCCTTCTTTGCATGTACCGTATCAATAGCAACACAAATGTCTACTATGAAACACCGTATGAGAATCAATAAATGTGTCATTACATAATAAATTTTAATTGAATTGAATTAACTAAATCACTTCTTTTCCGATATGCTTCTGTCCTCAACAAAATAGATTGATATCCATCGCTTTCCTGAGCTTTTGCCAGCACTAGCAAGCAAGGTTTTCTATGTCTTCTGTATATCTCTATATATGCATGCAAACTAAAAAAAAAAGTAAAATGTTCAAAATGTAAATGGTCGAAGAAAATTGGCATGAATCCAAATCACGTGCTTTACATGCGGTTATAACTTGATATTATAATTAAGACCGCCACACGCACTGTTATAATTATAAGCTATGTCCAGCGCTTCACTATGATATTATAACCGATGTTCATAAAGCGTGAAAATATAATTTCTGCTTCAACTGTCAAACACGTTTGCTACGTGCAGTTCGCATAAAGCACGAGTCTATCTCTTTAATGAGTTCGTTGTCTGTGGCTACGGGCATCTAGCGGTAATGATTGGAAGCTGATTATTCGATTCTAACAGATGAAATAAATTTGATGATCGTTATACACACATAGACAATAAATTAATAAATAAATAATGAAATTCAAACTTCCCAAGAAATAATTTTTAGTTATAATGAAAACCGATAGAAAAATAAATGCAATTTGGTTTTGTTTTACACAAATTACACAGAAAATTAGACAAATTTATTTTCATTTGAGAGCACTGTATTGTAATTAAGTCGAGGATATTGTTCGAAAGTTGACATGGTTTTAATTGATTGAATTAGTTGAAAATTGATAACAGATGATCCGGTAATTTGTGAACTATAAAGCAAAGGAGAAGTTGGAGATGAAGAAAAATAAATTTAGAGTTCGGTAATAACTTCAATAATCGCAGCCAAACAATTTTTACACTCTAACTGTTGCTACAATTTTCGTCAAACAATGTTCTTCAATTTATGCGCATAGTGATATACAAATATCACTATGCGCATTCCAACAATTTAAAATAAAACAATGCAGTCCAATACATATTTGAAATAACAGGGAATCACTTTCAATGAGAAGGGTTAAAAATAAATTTTATTAGATGTTTATTAGTTATTTTTATTACTTTATTATTTCTTAAAAGGCAGTGTTATTTATTAACATTACAGTCTTTTAGGCTTAATTGCTTTACGATTAATTTTTATAAGCCATGTAAGCATGTAATGACCTACTTATTAATATATAATGGAATAGTCCTTGACCAGTTAATTGATCTCAATATAGCTTAATACTATTCTGGAATGTCTGCAATATTAAACTGGGCCTTTCTATAGTTGCGTTAAACAAGATATCGCTTTAAATATTTTTTGGTTATTTGAAGAAAGTTTCTTTTGGAATAGCATTAACACTTTACAATGTATTTTGTAGTTTCAAAGTATTGTCTTCATAGACATACAACACACGTTATTATACATATTTATTTATATTGTATATTTTAATGTAGTATTTTATATAATACTATATTATGTTATAATATATAGGTATTATTTCTGGGAAAATTCCCATGTTACTCCTCTAAGTAAATATTATTTTTTATGGCTATTTAGCCTATTTTTGTTTAGGAGTACCCCTTTTTTATAATGTCATTGGCTTTTTATTCAAATTTTAGGGCATTACTGACTAAAACCCGGTTTTTGTTTTATTTTTTTTAATTTATTAAAGGTAGGCAGAGAATACTTTGGGAAGGGGTGAAAATAGATATTTTTGGGGAAGGAGAAGGATATTATGGGATAAGATCAGGGATGGAAGAATGGGGTGTGCGTCGTTTCGACACTGCGTCGTCTTCAGAGCACTGTCGAATTTAATTATTTCAAGAAAATAATTACAAAAATGAAACCCCAACTTTAGCTAATAATTTATTTGTGCTTCTCTGTTCATTAATTCGCTTAGGCACGGACTCTACCAAAATAAAACACATTTTTCTCATTTCTGCATCTCGAAACCATATTTTTGTAATGGATTGTTAAGTTATCCTTTGTAACACAATTTAATTTTTTAAGTCACTTTTTCACTATGGCTCAAAATGTTCTATTGGGTTAATGTCATAAGAGTTATCTGGCCACTGAAGCAACTGGATCTTATGATTTTTGAAGAACTCTTTCACTTTTTTTAAAGTTTGGCAGGAGCAAGATCCTACTGAAAGATGAGTTCTTGATTTTTTTGGATCTGTGGGACCACTGCTTTCTCCAATATTTTTATGTATTGGTCACTTTTCTTTATACGGTCAACAGGCTCGAGTGATCCTGGCCCATCATTTGTCCTAAAAAGTTAACTGACATTTAATAGTTTCCGAAAACTTCTGTTTTTTTCTCGAAATATTCTTTCAGGTTATAACTCTTGATATTTTATTCCATTATTTCGGTAATTGAAGAGCGATTTTTTCTTGTTGTAATCAATCAGTTTTATCCTCATTTTAAAAACGTAGATTTAAATAATATAAACAGCAAAAAATTATGAAAACATATCTAAATAATTAAGTTTATAATAACTAAATAATTTTAAATTCGCACATCATAAATATTACTTGGAACCTAGTGGTGACAGTAATAAGTATCGTTCCAGCTGTAATATATGAGAACTACGAGATTGACTTCAGTCGAATCGACACTTATATTTCGTCTTAGGCTTTATAACCTTGGGGTTTAGAGTTTGGCAATTGTGAAACTACAAATAAATCCGGGTTTCTGATTAACAAATGAAGTAATGTGGCACGGATGCACACGATCGATAGTGACTAAAATACTGTGCCGATTTATTTACTTAGTTTTTGAAATATTTTTCTGTAAATCACTTTATAAAGAGCAGTCGAATATCTTTCTGTAAATCACTTTATAAAGAGCAGTCGAATATCTTTCTGTAAATCACTTTATAAAGAGCAGTCGAATATCTTTCTGTATGCTTTTGAGTGTTAAATTTATCAAAGGGCAGCACACGCATGTGTGTATGTACGTTTGCTCTCCCTTTCCTTCTTTATTCCGGTACACTTCAAGTAATAATATGGGAGGGGGGGGCAGAAATAAGTGCGATGATCGTTTAGTGTCAACTAAACCTTTGCTTCGTAGGTTCATTCATCGTACAGAATATTAATATTTAATATTCAGAATCCTAATTTTTCGATGCCTTTGGACTTCTAATCAAGGAATTTTGTCCCTTTAATTAAATTAGCAGAGTAAGGCAGGTTTAAGTCTGAGCATTGGTAAACATGAATCCATTATATGGAACGGAATCCGCACATTTGCAGTTTAGTTGAGATACATTAAGACAGCGTAGTATAGTTTCTTAATTAGGTTTCGCTGTTATGGTGAAAGTTAGCAATACGAGCAAACAGTGAAACTGCTTCTCATTTGGTCTCAAGAGATCTTTTCATTGCTGGCGCTGATTCATTTTTTGAAGTTTAAGTTTAAAAAGTCTGTAAGATATACCAAACTTAGAATATGACTTGAACTTGAAAAAAAAAAAAAAGAAAGAATAAGAAACGTTGCTGGCCATTCTTTTTTTTTTCTTCCACTCACTCCCTTGTAAGTTATTGCACTTACTCCTCTCTCTCTCTCTCTCTCTCTCTCTCTGTCTGTCTCTGTCTGTCTCTCTCTTTCTCTCGTATTAGCATCGAGGAAAACGCATCAAATGTCCTTCATTTCGAAAGCCTTGAATTCATTAACCCTTCCAGAATTCTAGGTTCCTTAATAAGCACATCTTTCCTGTGCACGAGGATAAATTCGTGTTTTAACTATGCAAAAGAAGAAACATAAGCAATTAAAATAAACTAGGCTAAATCCCTTCGTTAGAAACAGTATTATGCTGAATGATAAAATTCACATAAATAACTCAAATGTTTGTCTGCGATATATTACTACCTACTCTTAAACGATTTTCCAAGTAAATCGTATAAAAGCTAAAACATTTTATTTTCGTTATCCAAGAAAACTACACAAATTTTGAATGTTCAACATTCTGTCCTCTGTGGCCCTTTCTGTTACTTTCATCTTTTATTGATGAGCAGAAAGAAATATACGATAGAAAATTTGGATATTCTTGTTCGGAAATAAATTGAATGTCCATAATATTCTTTGTGGAAAAGTTTTAAAACGCAGTCTAGTTGTGCACTCATTTGAAAACTAAAGGGCCTTAATCTTTTATTTAATTTTATATTTCTTTAATCGTTGCGACAGTTAAATAGTCTTGTTGCATAGTTTTCAAAAATGTGTACAATTTATACATTTTTATTCATTCGGTTTATCATTTGATTTTATCCTGAAAAACAAACACCAGTCTCAAAATCTCAAAATCGAACTTGAAGAATTTTAGTCTTTGAATTAATATTTGAATAACTTCGGTTTCCATTACTATTATAAAGTTTCTTTTAAGAATTCTAGTTCTAGCGTTTTCTTTCTTTCTTTCTTTTCTTGTTTTTTTTTTAAATATGTAAATTTATTCTTTTCTATTAGACTGCAAGACGCGAACAGAAAGAAGTAAAGACAAGAAATGTTCATAAATATAAATATTACTTTCATTCATCATATTGCTAGCAGAATTTCTTTGAGTGAATTTTCAAGTATCTGGAAACGTAAAATATTCGTATTTTTATTTATTTAAACTCAGAGTTTTCTGATAAGAGATGTTGGGTGGAACGGAACAAAGTGGATGTGACGGGAATAAAAGAAGGGGGAAAGTAAGCTCCCTAACAGTCACTAAATTTTATTCCAGTAAGACAGGTTCTCCTGAAGCAGGGGAATATAATACAGGCACCCCAAATCTAAAGCTAGTTACAAATTAGAAGCCTAGATTATAGATATCATAAATAGAAATCTCAGGTAGGAACGCATCCATATAATTAATGATGACTGTCAACCCGAGGACCTTGAAACGAATCAAGTGTTTTTGTCAGCTATTATAAGAAACGCTCATTAAAATTGTCCCTGCCTTCGTGGCTCGTGTCGTTTCGCAATGCCCTTTGGCTGCAACACCTCGGATAGAATCCCGTCTTTTTACTACGCAAACCTCTATCTGCGGTTTTGAAACGAATATGAGTACCCCGGCCTCGTGCTGGGGTAGAAGGGTGTATCCTGCCCCCTCTCTCGATGTTGCGTTCTTCCTCCTGCCAAACAGACAAACAGGACAGAGTGACATACACAACTGGAATGATACAGCAATCCAGATAGGATTAACCGCCCTATCAGAGCATTAAGTTTTCAACGAAGCTTTCTTGGTTGCGACAGACCATTGTACCTTTTTCACAACGTGAAATGGATAGATACAAACACACTGGAATTCATCTCTTGCTGTCCGTGTTTTATATCTTCCACTCTCTCTGAAACATGGACTCCAACGATAGCATTTCCTATAGGACTTTGTAATGAACTAGTGGTGCGAAATTAGCTTAACTAGTGGAATACTTGTTAAGCTAAATCAGAATTAAGGGAATTAAGGTAAACCTGCCTGGTAGATAAAATTAAGATTTATCTACCAGGACATTTATTTTCTTCAGGACACATAGTAACTTCAACCTTAAGGAGAATATTGGCGGTTTAAAAATAACAATTAAACTTGTAAACATCTCTGGAAATTTCCTAGTTGAGCTTTATCTTTTCCAGGTAATCATATTATACAAACAAAAGGATGAAATAAGCAGGATGAGCAATTTGGATTCATGCCTTTAATCATGGAGAACAACTATTTAAAGATATCTCTTTGGCACCTAAATTTCATTGGGGGTACATCTGACTGGTGTAAATAGGACTGACATCGAACAGTCGTCAATATTTCACTCATAAGCCAATGTCTGGTCAATGAATCTGTGAAATCTCAGGCCAACAAATGTACACTCAACACAGCGTACGCTTTCCTATAATCTCGTTACCACGGAAACATTAATTGTATTTGTTTTAGGGCAGACAATTTCAGTTGTCATGGCTATGTGATCCTCTATCAAGTGATTGCAATTACACCCCCTTACTCAAACATCGGAAAGTCAGAAGGGAAAGCAAATTTCAGCGTCTGCTAAAAGCATCTCTCCTAAGAATACGCACTCATCTGTCTCAGTCTCAGAAATTTCAAATGATGCACTTAATCAGAAAGAATCAGAGACAAAGTTAATAAAACGCTAATTAAAAAAAATAATTTTATCTCGAGCAATTTAATGTCTTGTTTATAAAAAGCGATGGTCAGTTACAATGCATAAATATTTTTACTCACTACCGTTTTTTTATAAAACCAACGTCATAAAAATTAATTTAATAATACAATAATCAATTTTACACTGAATAATATAAATTTTTGGTGATCAGAATGGGATATGTCAATGAAAATTAGCACAAGTTAATTTAATGATGTTGGCCTGAGGAAACTACAATATTGTAGCATTAGTCCTGTGATTGATAATTAATTTAAATGCGTACTTTTATATTTGTCAACATGCTACACCGTATACATAAGGGTACTAATACTCTTTATGATTATGCCATAATTAATTATTAATACTTATTTACTAAAATAAACAACCAAAAGGTTTCACATTGGCGATACAAAATGATATAAATGAAGTGGATATTAAATCCAACATTATTTCAAAGCCGACTACAGAAACTATAGACGTTTCGTGCGAAATTTGACCAGATATCTTACGGGAATACACTCGCCGCCATACTACGAGTTGCCCTAGCCGCTAGAGCAACTCGTGGTTCCTGTAGTCTTTGAAATAATGTTGAAATAATGTTGATACTAATATATAATTTATAATATTAATACTTATGTTAAGTTAATATCTGAACTTTAAAAAAAATGGGAAAGGTAAGTTACGAGTAAGTTTTTTGGGACAGGGCCCTCGTCTTATAGAAAAAAAGCATTGAGAACCACTGATCCTTAGGATTCCCAAACTCTTCACTTTTCTAATCGCACGTGCATTTTATGCATTTCGCACCGCGCATCCGCCAGCAGGCAGAAATAAGCAGCGGCAAGTGCATTTATTGTTGCGTATGTGCACTGTTTTGTTTTTGATACTGTAAATGGGAATTATAAAGATAATTTAATTTAGGCATATAATATAATATTGATTTTTTGAAATGATAAAAAAATGCATTTGATTTAAGTTTTGAATTATTTTGTTATAGTTCTACTGAACATGGTTGGCGAAAATAAAAAAAAACGAAAATTATCACAGTCAAGCAGTAGAGCGTTAAAAAGCTGGTGGACTGAAGAGTATGGCATGATTAACAATAAAGCAATATGCCTTTATGTTCCGGGACAGTTGTGTGCAGAACGTGGTCAGTAAAACGGCATTATGAGACAAACCATAAATCGCTCCTTCTGGTTTAATTTTCTCTTTGTCTTGATGAGAGTACTGACATAATTGGATCAGCTCGTTTAGCAATTTTTATTCGTTATTGCGTTGGGAATAATATCAAAGAATAATTGACAAGTTTAACATCATTAGCAACAACAACAGATATGGATCTCTCCAAAAGTGTACCAGTAACTATTCATTGTATTATATATCAGCAGGTTTTATGTGCAAAGGCTAGTTTCAAGCCGCTGGAAGATATTATGAGCATTGTAACAAAATTGGTCAATTTTATATCGGCACACGCTTTAAATAAACGAAAATGTATAAAATTATTAAGTGAGGTAAACTCAGTGTGCAATGGTTTACGTGTACAACAACGTCCGATGGTTAAGTCTTGGGAAAGTTCTTCAAAGATTTGTTGAGTGTCTAGATGAAATCAGGCTTTTTTTTACATATTGAGAAAATCATTGAAATACAATCAATTAATGAAACGTCGAATGGCTTTCGAAATTAATGTTTTTTTTCCTGATTTGGGTTTACATTTATATGAATTAAATGTTAAACTGCAAGGTGTTAACAAGACAGTTATTGTCATGTTTGATTTAATCAAAGCATTCGAAACTAAATTACCAATTTTTAATCGTGACGTCATTTCCAATACCTTCCGATATTTTCCAAATACAAAAAAATTCTTTGCGGATCTAGCTAGAATCCCATGATAAAATAGATCAAGTTAAATTGACAAAAGAGTTTTCTACAGTTATTCAGTCGATAATCAAGGAATTTTCTTCAAGATTTACGCAATTCAGGCAATTTGCAGAGAGATCAAAATTCATTTTGCATCCGGATACAGCATCAGCAGATAAACTCAATTTGGGGATTTTCGAGTGGCTGAATTTGGAAGATATAGAAATGCAAGTAATCGATTTTCAATCTAGTTCTATATGGAAACGAAAGATTGTCGATTTGAGAAATGACTTGGAAATAATGGAAAATGATCGATTATTGGGCGCAATTAAATTTAACATCATTAGCAACAACAACAACAACAACAGAGGAAATATTGAGAACTTGGAATGCCATTCCTGAAATCTTTTGTTGTTTAAAAAATTAGCGATGGCTATATTATCAATTTTCTCCTCTACATATGCTTCTGAATCATTATTTTTGCGAAATGAATTTTATAAGAGACTGTTTAAGAAATAGAATATCTTCTCGCGTTATTCCCGCTTCCTGTGCAGGGTCTGCGTGTTACTTTTAGATGCGACTTCTTGTTAGTACTACTCCCAACTGACCCGTCGCCTGGTCTGCCGCTGGGGGGGGGATATATTTTCGACTGTAGAGGCGGGGCCGGTTTGCGGGATGAAAAACGCCAGATAAACTGGCGGGAAAAACCCTACTGACCGTGCCCAAGACCGGCTAACTTGGCTATGCCTGAGGAAGATGTCTACAACGGGAATCGAACCTGGGACACTCCTTCCCCAGGCATATGGTTGCGAAGCGCAAATCCACTAGGCTAACCGCGCGGGTAAGAAATGGAATATATCATTAATAAATTGATATATTCTTCTTCTTTGAGTGCCATCTCCTATCGGAGGTCGTCGGCGACCACCTTGGCAAATTTGGAGCGATTCTCAGTTACTCTGAGCAGTTTCTCAGAGTTCATGCCAGTCTGCTGTCTGATATCTGCCACCCAAAATTTTCTTCGTCTTCCTTGTCCTCTTCTTCCATTTATCTTCCCTTTTATAATCAATTGAAGTATTTTATATTTTTCATTACGAAGTAGCTGACCAACATTCGCAGTTTTCCTTGTTTTTATGGTATCTAAAAGTTCACGAGATTTCTCCATTTGTTCCAGTACTTCCTGATTGGACGTTTTTGCTGTCCATGGGATTTTTAACATTCGTCTGTATAACTATATCTCTGCTCTGCTCGTCAGCAACTCGATTCGAAAACTTTTGGCACGAGCACATAAAAAGTTTCGCCACCACTGTCCTAGACTATGAAATAGCTCATCCTGATGTCATTATGAAATTAACGGTTTCCAGCATTGCTGGTTTACGTGAAAATAGTAAATACATTGCTTATTTTATGTTGCGCTTCAGCGAAGAGAAAAAATAAAATAAATTCGAGACTTTTCCGCTATCTTTTCTTTCTTACTCACTCATTCTCTCTCTCCATGTACGTTATCAATATAAACGCAAATACTTAGTAAGAAACATCGTGTGCAGAAGTCAGTAAACATATATGAACTTATTTTTTCGATATGTTTCTATCCTCAAGAAAATATATTGATATCTATTTTTTCCTTGAGCTTTTGCTAGTAATGATTAAAAAAAAGTTTTATATAATGTACACACACACACACATGCAAACTAAGTAATTGCATACGATCTAGAGGGATAAAACGCTATTTGCGAAATATAAAATGCCGTCGAAATTAGCATGTATCGGAATGACGTCTTTTTTGTACCGCCTTATATTTTGTCAGTAATTAAACCTATCACACACACACACACACACACACACACGCACACACACACGCACTGTTATAATTATAACCGACGTTCAGCGCCTCACACTATTACATTATAACGACGTTTAGAAAGGGTTGAAATATCATTTCTGATTCGGCTGTTACACACATTTGCTGCAAAGATACTGCGTTTAGCTTATTCGACTAGGGACATCTAGCGGTTATGTTAAGTAATAGGACTGTTCGATTCTAATGGATAAAATCAATTTAATGATCGTTGCGAGAAAAAAAATCACAAAAAATAATTACTTTAGTCATAATAAAAACGAATAAGTAAATAAATGCAAGATGGTTTTGTTTTATAAGGAGATTGTTGAAAATTGATGCCAGATTTTCTCATTATCTTTAACAGATGTCGAAAATAAATGCGTTTTCAGGTGCTGTGTTTTGAGTTTAACAAATTTTCGAGATCACTTAATAACTATACATAAATCCGTTTTAGTTTTGGAGAAAGCTTAACTATATTTTCTCTAGAGCGCGAGTTGAATTTTGAAAGCTGTTAGAAATATAATTTATAGTGTTTTGCGCATAGCGATTACTTTTATTGCCTTTTGTTTGTGTCACTTATTTTATTTCAAGTCGATATATGTGTTGAAATTTGTCACCTTTTATATAGTCGCTGTCTTGCATTTGTTGTCTTCCTTTATAAAAATATATTATTGGAAATCTACAGCTGCGCTTTTGATGTTTTAAAATAAAAATGATTAAAACACAAAAATTCATTAAAAACTCATTTGGTAGTGTAATATGAGTAAGAAGAGATAAATGAATTATTAAAAATACGTAAATGAAATAGATAAAAATTAATTAAGAGAATAATCAAATAAAATAAAGAATTGGACTAAAATAGCTACATTAAATTGAATAAATATATATAATAAAAATTAGTGAAATAAACTCTTCAATTTATTATTAAATCGACAATATTTTATGCATTATTTTCAATTTTCCTACTTTTTATTTTATCTTTCCAGTTTAGAATAAAATACCTTGTAGTAATCCATGCCTTAACGAATTTCAACCGAAATCTAAAATTTCGCGCATACAAACAAACGGAGGACTTCAAGCGCATGAATGGAAAGTTTGTCCACCAGAAATAACGCTCAATAGAGTTAATTTTATCAATGTTTATTTTGTTCTTCTAGTGTGTGTGTTCCACTTAACACCAAGCATCTAGCGCAGACATTTGTATATGTAAAAGCACATTCTTTAAACAAACAATAAATACTCATTTATACAAAATATTTATTAGTATTATTATATTATATTATATTATTTTATGAATATATTTACTCTGCACAAAGAACAGAACTTAACCAGATTACACTTGGTACTTCTTTTGGCGATGGATTGACTCCTTGACTCTTCATCCCTTTATCTGAGTTCTTGATTGAGAGGTCTGGTATGGGTATTTTACCCGCTCTTTGTGAACATTTCGTGCTGTATGAGCATCCTCTGGCGATGAAGGATTTTGGTTTCCTATCTTTGAAGCAATCTGAGGGACTAGATTACATTACACGAAACCCAGAATACACCTGATATGGCTTGATGGATAACAGTCCCGTGGACTTCGATCCCTTAATCGGTATGAAATAGTCGTGTATTAAATGTTAGCGAGCACCTGGCTCACCCTATTTAGGGTTGTACGGAGGTACCAGAATCGATAAGCAAAGCAGCTTTCGGGCGCTTATGTTACCACCTATCGTGTTTGTCATAATTAGATGACTCTTGAAGCCAGAATACACCTTATAAGGACTGGCTTAAAGGGGCGAAGCAAGAATGCTTTTCATATTCCCCGTTATCTGTAGAGGACAGTGTAGGGATAAGGTGTTATTGAGCTATTAAAGCTATGATCATGGCAGGAGGGTAACAGCAATAGCCGAGCCTCAGTTAGAACTTCATTGGCTACAGCATTACCATCCATTACCCCTCCAAGGGTATTGGATTGAATGAATCAATCACCGACTATGTAAGTAAAGGTGAAATCTCAAAAATACGGACGATCTCTAGGCCACTCCATAGTGGGCGAAAGACCGTCCTAATCTCAGCGTTGGTTCCACTCAGTGACGGGCTCCCCGACCACTGAGCAGAACCGCTCATATTCCGAGGAAAATAATTCACCGGCAAGTACCCCTCAGCGGGCCGTGCCGGAGAACACTATCCCGGAGACTCAAAGTGCTCCCTTATGGCAAAACCTAAGGGAGCGAACTCATTTACCCAGGATAACAGCAACAGCCGAACCTCAGTTAAACTTCATTGGTTCAGCATTGCCATCCGTTACCCTATATGGGCATCTCATATAAAATCAATCACCGTATGTGTAAGTAAAGGTGATATCTCAAAAATATCGGACGATCTCTAGGCCACTCCATAGTGGGCGAAAGACCGTCCAAATCTCAGCGTTGGTTCTACTCAGTGAAACTCGAGTACCGAGCAGAACCGCTCACATTCCGAGGAAAATAATTCACCGGCAAGTACCCCTCAGCGGGCCGTGCCGGAGAACACTTTCCCCGGAGACTCAAAGTGCTCCCTTAGGGCAAAACCTAAGAGAGCGAACTCATTTACCCAGGATAACAGCAACAGCCGAACCTCAGTTAAACTTCATCGGTTCAGCATTGCCATTCGTTACCCTATATGGGCATCTCATATAAAATCAATCACCGACTATGTAAGTAAAGGTGAAATCTCAAAAATACGGACGATCTCTAGGCCACTCCATAGTGGGCGAAAGACCGTCCTAATCTCAGCGTTGGTTCCACTCAGTGACGGGCTCCCCGACCACTGAGCAGAACCGCTCAAATTCCGAGGAAAATAATTCACCGACAAAGCCCCTCAGCGGGCCGTGCCGGAGAACACCTTCCCCGGAGACTCAAAGTGCTCCCTTAAGGCAAAAACCCTAAGAGAGCGAACTCAAAAACTCATCGCCCAAGTGGGTAAGAGCAACAGCCGAACCTCAGTTAAACTTCATTGGTACAGCTTTGCGTTGCTATCCATCACCCCCAAGGGCATTAATGAATCAATCACCGACTATGTAAGTAAAGGTGAAATCTCAAAAATACGGACGATCTCTAGGCCACTCCATAGTGGGCGAAAGACCGTCCTAATCTCAGCGTTGGTTCCACTCAGTGACGGGCTCCCCGGCCACTGAGCAGAACCGCTCAAATTCCGAGGAAAATAATTCACCGACAAAGCCCCTCAGCGGGCCGTGCCGGAGAACACCTTCCCCGGAGACTCAAAGTGCTCCCTTAAGGCAAAAACCTTAAGAGAGCGAACTCAAAAACTCATCGCCCAAGGGGGTAACAGCAACAGCCGAACCTCAGTTAAACTTCATTGGTACAGCATTGCATTGTTGCCATCCGTTACCTCCAAGGGCATTAATGAATCAATCACCGACTATGTAAGTAAAGGTGAAATCTCAAAAATACGGACGATCTCTAGGCCACTCCATAGTGGGCGAAAGACCGTCCTAATCTCAGCGTTGGTTCCACTCAGTGACGGGCTCCCCGACCACTGAGCAGAACCGCTCAAATTCCGAGGAAAATAATTCACCGACAAAGCCCCTCAGCGGGCCGTGCCGGAGAACACCTTCCCCGGATACTCAAAGTGCTCCCTTAAGGCAAAAACCCTAAGAGAGCGAACTCAAAAACTCATCGCCCAAGTGGGTAAGAGCAACAGCCGAACCTCAGTTAAACTTCATTGGTACAGCTTTGCGTTGCTATCCATCACCCCCAAGGGCATTAATGAATCAATCACCGACTATGTAAGTAAAGGTGAAATCTCAAAAATACGGACGATCTCTAGGCCACTCCATAGTGGGCGAAAGACCGTCCTAATCTCAGCGTTGGTTCCACTCAGTGACGGGCTCCCCGGCCACTGAGCAGAACCGCTCAAATTCCGAGGAAAATAATTCACCGACAAAGCCCCTCAGCGGGCCGTGCCGGAGAACACCTTCCCCGGAGACTCAAAGTGCTCCCTTAAGGCAAAAACCTTAAGAGAGCGAACTCAAAAACTCATCGCCCAAGGGGGTAACAGCAACAGCCGAACCTCAGTTAAACTTCATTGGTACAGCATTGCATTGTTGCCATCCGTTACCTCCAAGGGCATTAATGAATCAATCACCGACTATGTAAGTAAAGGTGAAATCTCAAAAATACGGACGATCTCTAGGCCACTCCATAGTGGGCGAAAGACCGTCCTAATCTCAGCGTTGGTTCCACTCAGTGACGGGCTCCCCGACCACTGAGCAGAACCGCTCAAATTCCGAGGAAAATAATTCACCGACAAAGCCCCTCAGCGGGCCGTGCCGGAGAACACCTTCCCCGGATACTCAAAGTGCTCCCTTAAGGCAAAAACCCTAAGAGAGCGAACTCAAAAACTCATCGCCCAAGTGGGTAAGAGCAACAGCCGAACCTCAGTTAAACTTCATTGGTACAGCTTTGCGTTGCTATCCATCACCCCCAAGGGCATTAATGAATCAATCACCGCATCTCACGGTCGATTGTTCATTATTTAACCTTCCAGAATACACTTTCTCATTTGCGATATATTTTAAGATATTTTATTGAATACTAAAAAAGGTGTCCTATGACTTTTCATTGTAATATAAAGAATATTAAGAAAAATATTGTTTTTTAATGTAGAGTAAGAAAACTGATTTTTAATTCAGTATTTTTATAAATTTAAGAAATTAGAACGTTAAAAAATTATATTAGCGGAGAAATTTTGGAAACTTTAAATCAGAAAAGTCGAAGTAATGTTGCCTAGTAACAACTTCTAAGATTTTATTAATAACATTGCTCTGCCATGGTTTTCATACGAAGCCACTCTCTTCAAACCAAAGTGTCGAGTACATCGCATTTTATTTATTTTTTGTTGTCTTCAAATTTTCTCCTAAAAAGTTACGTCGCATTCCATAACTTTTTTTCTTCCCTTGAAATCCTCTTTCAGGCTACAACTCTTGATATTTAACAGCATTATTTCGACAATTCAAGAGCGATCTTTTCTTCTTAAAAACGAAACGGTTATTATTATTATTATTTTAGCAATGCAATTTAAAATCATATCAGCAGCAAAAATCTATAATAATATTCCTCCTATGTTACGCTTTCGCCCAGGCCTACACATTTTTTACTGCGTAAGCTTTCGTAACCAATAATCTCGCTAAATAGGTTTGTTGCTCTTCATTCCCAGTATTATCCAATGTCTGTCGAAGCGTGTGTTCACGGGGAAGGCTGGCCTGCTTTGCGGGAGGAAAAACCACGGGATAAACTGATGAAAAACCCTGCTGTCCCCGTACAAGATCGGCTAACTTGGTTATGGCTGAGGATGTTCCTTAAGCTCCTCATGTCATCAACGGGAATAGAATCTAGGACACTCCTTCCCCAGGCATATGGTTGCGAAGCGCACAGCCAATAGGCTAACCACGCGGGCATAATAATAATATCTAATTAATTATGGGAATGAATTGGGGGAGGGATTAATTTTCATATCTTTATTTTTTAAGTTTTTTATTTTCTAATTAAATTATTTGCTACCATTAGAGTAATTAAATGGTTCAGAAGAAATCCTATTCCGAACTAATATTTGAAATGTTTCGCTTTGTAAGACCTTTAAGTCATTATTCTAGGAATTTCTATTGTAGAATGTTGTTTATATACAATGTGCTAGCAGAGGTTATGACACCCAACAATAGCTCAAACTCTTTCGGACATGACTTACAAGATAATATGGGCACATAAAGGTACATTCCATACTAAATCCATTTCTAACTTACGTTCTGCCCTGAAATCCGAAGAATTTATGACATAGTTTACCAGAAATAACTTATTTTATGTAAATATATTGGGAAAGTGTGAAACTATAAATTATGTTAGCTCTTTAGTTCAGTCTGTTGTTTTTGTGGTGTGGAACTCTATTTATCTTACATATGGAACGAATAACTGGCTGTTTGTTATATTCATGTCCTGAGTGCCATTTATTGAGGACAAAGATAAGTCACGTACTGGATCTCATTAACAGAGTGTAAATGCGTTAGAACTACGAGTTTGGATTCAGCTGAATCGACACTTATGTTTAGTATTAGGCTTAATGACCTCAAGGTCGTGTAAATATCTTACAGACATTGTGGAAATATAACAACACATTGGCGTTTAAGCTTTGAAATTGGCAAACTATGAATTTAACTTAATCTCAAAGAAATCCTCAAGGAAAATCCTTCACGTGCCCTGGAATTAAATCCTGTCCAGGATTCTAGGATCCTTGGGTCCTGGATTCATAAAACATAAACAATTACAAATACATTAGCCTTTTTCTCATCGTTAGAAACATCAGTTAATCAGTAGTTATACCGAATAAAAAATGTACATAACTAACTATTCAGTACATGATTTTGATATGTTATTTTTGATATACTACCTACTCCTAAATGATTTGTGGAGTAAAATCTTATAAAACTGTCTTATGTCTTCCTTTCTGTTACACGTTTTATAGATATCAAGAGAGAAAACTTTTGTCTTATTTTCAGGTTAAAAGAAAAGCAGGTTTCATTTAAAAGAAAAGCTCCCTCTTGTTGTAGAGTTCCCCAAATTATTTGGCTGGAAATGCACTTCATACTTCTTTTTTATTCACTTACCAACTTTATTTTATTTTATTTTTTTATCCTGAAAGAAGCAGTCTCAAAATCAATGTTGAAACATGTTAGTCTTTGAATTAATATTTGAATAATTTTAGTTTCCATTATTTTTATTATAAAATTCGTTATGAATTCTAATTCTAGATTTTTTTTTTTTTTTTTTTGTAAAATATGTCGATTCATACTATTCCTTATGTGTGCCTTATGCGAACAAGTCAAGACAAGCAATGTTCATAAACATAAATATTTATTTGCTGTTTATCTTATTATTACAGAATTACTTCATTGAGTGAATATTTTCTATTCTCTAGAAATGAAAAGTATAGCTCTCTAAAAAAATCAGCTTAGGAACAGTACTAGCAGAGGAGAAAGAAATGTTCTTTAGGATTAATTCAATGCACAATACTTGCATGAGAAAATTCGAAGGAAAACAGAATTTCCGATTACAGCGCCACCCTTCGAATGACAGGATGAGGTTCTGAAGAAAAGAATGCTTGGCAGAATATTGGAAATGGAAAATATCATTTCACAAAACGTCTGTACGTTATATATAATAAAGACTGTCACGCATACAAACATGAAATATCATTATTTTATATTTGTATGCCTGACATATTTGTTATATTTTTAATATAACAACTGTATCATCGCGGTTTCTTAGTAGGACTTCAATTCTTTTATTTAGAAATTAAAATGAAAACGGATTTTTAGAAAAGAAAGGCAACTGTCATTTTTAACACCACATTTTTTTCCTGATCTGCTATATATAAAATTAATTTTATTAGCAGATCTGGACGTTGGCCTGATTAATGGTGGAATCAATCGACCGTGAGATGCGGTAGATTGGTTCATTAATGCCCTTGGGGGTGATGGATAGCAACGCAAAGCTGTACCAATGAAGTTTAACTGAGGTTCACTTGGGCGATGAGTTTTTGAGTTCGCTCTCTTAGGGTTTTTGCCTTAAGGGAGCACTTTGAGTATCCGGGGAAGGTGTTCTCCGGCACGGCCCGCTGAGGGGCTTTGTCGGTGAATTATTTTCCTCCGAATTTGAGCGGTTCTGCTCAGTGGTCGGGGAGCCCGTCACTGAGTGGAACCAATGCTGAGATTAGGACGGTCTTTCGCCCACTATGGAGTGGCCTAGAGATCGTCCGTATTTTTGAGATTTCACCTTTACTTACATAGTCGGTGATTGATTCATTCAATCCAATACCCTTGGAGGGTAACGGGTGGCAATGCTGTAGCCAATGAAGTTCTAACTGAGGCTCGGCTATTGCTGTTACCCTCCTGCCATGATCAGAGCTTTAATAGCTCAATAACACCTTATCCTTACACTGTCCTCTACAGATAACGGGGAAGATGAAAAGCATTCTTGCTTCGCCCCTTTAAGCCAGTCCTTATAAGGACTATATAAGGATCTGGACGTTATTAGTTCTAATGACATAGGAGACTTGAATCTTCAATTCGAAACATTTTTTCACAGTAACGGATCGATTATAAACTCTTTGTATGTAGAGTGTATTGGCCTGCTTAAAACTTTGTTTAGTGGAAAGAAAAGGATTAGGGTTTCTGTCATTATTCCTGTTTGAACAGTCACTGATTAAAGTGTACATCAAAGAATGGACAACATGTTATCTGATTTTTTTTTTGGACCAACGACGTTAAGTATTTATTATATTTTATCATTTCTGTGCATATTATTATCCAGCTCTGGCTGATTGAATTTTGGTATTTGAGATCGACGCTACGTCTGGCTATCAGTATTTTGTATCCAATGACTTTTTTTTTTCTTTTTACCAAAATTTGGCAGAAACTGAACTGTACAGATATTTTTAAATAACAGTAATTGACCTGTCGACACCACTATAGGCGAAAAGAGGGTTTAATTTCAAACAGTTCGTTACGCCACCATGAAATAATGTATTGAAGTATGTGCATTTTTATACTTACATTGGATTCATTTCCATATAGTTTACTTATTCTGTTCTCGCAATATATTGTCTTTGATTTTTAATTAATTGTTTTAAAACGCAAGGCAGTTTCACTGTCCTGGGACTAAATTCTTCCTAAATTGATACTGAACGTTATTTCATATATTCAATATGCATAAGTAATACTGAGCATGTGTAGTTAAATGTCTGATCTGACATAACTGCACGGTTTCGTGATTTAATTATATCTGTCTGATCTAAGGTCACTCAACAATAATTATATCTCTGCATCCGTTTGTTACTCTTTGAGAAATTCATAGAATAATAAAAACGACAGCATTTTATAGGAAGTTTGGATTGTTTTATGCAGTTAAATAGTATACTTTGAGTTTGGAATAGAATTCTATAATCGACATTTTTCAGTAATTTTATTTTTATATTCAACAGGTGTACAGAATAAAACCACAGAAATTATATGGAAAATTGTTTCTGCAAGTAAACTGAAAACGAATTAGATAAACATAATAAATGACATAAATAAATATAAACTAATTACTGACAATTATTGTTTTTACGCCGAATGAATTTATTTTTACAGTTTGTATTCTTTGCTCTCAGAAACATCAACTAATAGTGTTCATTATGAACACATTTACCAACTTTTTTAATGTTTTCTTTATTTATCTAGAAACTACTAGTGTTTAAGACTCTTGTAATACTAAGACATATCGTTCAAGGTGATGCTCTTTAAATTGCAATTACCATCCATAGGAAATCAATATTCACCGTAATGATAAGAAAGAATTTTCCTTCCTTGACAAATGAGATAGGTTCCTGCACGGGGAGATTGAATAAATAAATTAATAAAAAATAACATGTTTAAATGAAGATTAGGAAAGTTTAATTGATTTTCATAATGGCTACAAATAGTCTAATAGCCCGTTACAAGGGCCTATCCATTATATAGTTTACAAATTGAACGTGCATGACGTCAGTATGATAGTACGGCTCAAGAAAGTCTACACAGAGTTGGGATATTGATTATTTTCTTTTGTGTGGATTTCCAACCACCAATTTAGCTTTAAATTCACTTACTTGGATGAACTCTGAGAGGAAGAAATATTGAACCATTTCATTAATGCCTCTGGCTGTCGTAAAGGGTATTCATTATGTGGGGTGTTCTGTCGAGGACAGATAATTTGGAGAGGAAGTCCACTGTATCCCATAGACATTAATAATCTCTCGTTCCAACTTTAAATACTAGATGAGTGAGAAATGGTTGTGTGGTCGAAATTATAGAGTAAGCAGTTGACATGTTCGGGGTCTAATAACCAACGAAGTTAGAAAGGTTCTAATCAATGTACTTATAGGGGTAGATTTGATTCATGCTTCTTTTGTGATCAACCTGCAGTTTGTACATTCTACATGTTTATAGATGTGTGCATTCTTGCAGATAAATTATTCACTATGCTCGTAAATTTCCTTATAATTCAGAAGCAACTTTCATATCAAATTTAAAAATGGTGATAATTCATGGATGAGCGATCAGCGCTAACTCCTCAAATATCCAGTTGTAAGCATTTATAGACATTGAGAGAACTCTTGTCCTTTACAGTGAAAGAGAGCTTAATAATATTGCATGTCTTGTGTCATGGGATTTAGCACAAAGTTTAATATTTACAGCTCCGATAGTATTCAGTTTTGCAACTATGATTCGCATTCGCAACTCTATCTAACAATACGTGTGATAAGAGAAAAATTACAAATTTTATGAAGACGTAGTTTCTTTGCTTTCTCTGACTGTCTGCAACTTTTGGGGAACTTATTTTTTCCCTGTTTATAAAATTCTTTTGGCTTTGAAGTAAGGAATGCGTTCATAATTCATGGTTAAATGAATGCTCGCCTTTGCAAGCACACACACACACACACACACACACACACACACACACACACACACACACACACACACACACACACACACACACACACACACACACACACACACACACACACACACACACACACACACACACACACACACACACACACACACACACACACACACACACACACACACACACACACACACACACACACACAAAATAAATAAATAAAATTGAAGATTTTGGAAATAAAAATATACAAAAGAAAGAACGAGAGAGAAACAAAATATGCAAATAATATAGCGAAAACAAAGAGACAGCATGGATGAAGGCACAAAGGAAATGGGGAAATAAACAAGTACTTTAAACAGAAGAACATATAAAAAGTATTGTGTATTTTACAAACTAGAGGGTAAGGAACAAAAAAGTGAAAAAATAGATTGACCGAAGGTGTCTATTATATAGTGTTCAAATACAAACAGTAAGCAATTATTTATAGGAATGCCCACTGGAAGGAAATACATCGTTTCTTATCTCTCCACAATCAATTTGTCCATTCAGAAGATTTGGCACTTGAAATTATTTTTAATATCCTACAAGCGCATTCAATGCAAACATAAATTTACGTTCATCCTTTGCAATGATGATCCCAGCTTAGCAACAGAAACTGCTTCCGTTAATTGGGAAATATATCCTTCGCTCCAAGCGGTAAGAGGTATTTTCGTAACATATTTCAATAGCCTGTTAGGCCTGATGGATCAGTAGCAGTGTTTTATAAAGGCAGGAGGAACAACTCGAAAATAATAGCTGCTGACCTATTTCTAGACAACGCCATAAATAACACATAATCCGCCTTAACTACTTTTAAAGAATGGGAAAATTTCTTTCAGTGTTCTACTATTTTAGGAAAGTAGCAGAAAAAAATATATTAGCAAAAGAATCGGTAAACGGATTGCGTTTGAATTTCAGTTGCCACTATCATCTGGGTTCCAGAGTGTCAGATGTTTATCGTTTATACATAGATTGAAACAACAGCGCATCACTTGACGAAGCATTTTTGGGATTGGCTGAATGGGTTGTCACAACAGAAATGCAATCATAAAGTAACAGATTCGTTTTTTAATAAAAAAATAGAAGAGATAAAAGAAGCAGTTTAAAAACTGAAATGAGCAGCCACCATATGAAAACTAGTGCAAAAGAAAAAACATAAAAGTAATAATAGAAATAAGAAAAGGAAAATTGAAACAGAATGTTCAATAGAAATATAAGAGCAAAACAAATTTAGGAATATAAATAATAATAATAACATAATTGATATACAAATGAGTTTCAATAGTTGAGTTGGTATCGGTGGTGCCCTCTGATTACAACGACTCGGGTTCGAGTCTTGTCTAAATTAAAAATCTTTATAATGGTTTTTCGTTGTTAGGTGAGTTAGCCGGTCTCATAAGGAGATCAGATTGGTTCTTCCTCATGAATTTTCATCTGACAAAATAAGGCAAACTGTAAGGTATACAAGGGACTGGTATACACTGTACAGAGAGAGAGAGAAAATATTGATGACGCTCTCTGGCTACAAAGCCCTCAACTTGACCGAATTATCCAACAAATGTCTTTACTGGTTGCAAATTTAGGTTGCAAATGTTGTAAAATCAAAACGAAATATTACTCTGTGTAAAGAATGGAATACTACAGAATGACATGTCAAAAAATTCATTCTTAGTTCACGAAAACGAATCTTCGACATTTTAACGAAGATTTTGTAGTTTTATGGACATGTTCTAGATTACTGCTACACAATGATTGTTGCAAACACCACAGGTAGATCCCGGCTATATTCAATTTGCACAAGTCTTGCTTGCTTTATCAGTTTATTGTGGTATTACCACTATACCATTTCCACACCTCAATATCATCTAAAAAGAATATAGAAAAAGAAAGGAAAAATATATTTTGCGCAATTGCTTGTATATTACATTAACAGAAATGTTCTACTACTTGTACGGTAGGTGAGCCGTATTTCAGTTTATTCCTGAAAAAATTTTCCAAATGATGCGATTCTAAAAATTAAAACACTTTCGCCTCATAGCTACTCCAGTTTGATTTGAAATTTTGTCAACAGTAAGAATTAAAAGTTCTTGTTTATCCTTGTACTGATCAGAGGTGCTGCTCCAAGTCAGATCCGACTTGGGATCAGCTAAATCTTTTCACATAGTGCGAAATCTGGCTGATGTATTACACATTTTCAGATACACAGCTCTAAGGCAACTGAGCATTAGCTCCTGTGTCGTATAACTATGACGAATAATAAAGCCAAGCGAGTAAGTTTCATTGCGTTTGTCAAGTCTAGTGTTAATTGACAACATTAATATCATGTCCTACTAGAGATAGCGCATCTTACGACGGTTATTAGGACCGTAATGTCAATGTCAATCAGCGCATACAGCAGGAGAAAGCTTTAACTGCGGCGCAGTGTGGTGGATATAATCAGAACGACATTATCGTATATGTTGCATTCCAATAAGCTAAGCGAGAGATAATGAAATTACCAAACTCTCTAAAAGGAATACTTGATTCTCCTGGGTAATAAAATCTAAAATTATGTATTCTGCTGTATTTAACTTTATATCGTCTACTAATTGCAAAATTGAACAATAAGTTCGTGGGCTAATAGTTTTGACTCAACAGAATAAAAATTGGATGTAAGTATTCACTATTCCTTCCCTGGTGAAAAAACGTAAAAGTCTGAATATCACAACTGATACTTTGTTTGTGTAATTCAGCGTTTCCCAACCTGTGGTCCGCGGACCTCCGGAGGTCCGGGGGATAGTTTATTTTCATTAAACTTTATCTTATCATGTTGCTCACACCTGGCCTAATTGATATGTTTATATTCTTCCGAATATCTCCATTTATAACAGTATTGTATTGTCATAAATGACACATTTAGTTGTAAAATTGTAATTTATTACTTCAACTTTATGATATGTAAAATATAAAAAATTTCCATTTTGGATTTTATGGTGGCTACGGTGAATTAATATTCGTTATAGGGGTCTGCGACATCAAAAAGGTTAGGAAACACTGGCTGTAATTAATTAAATATGTAAAATTAAATATAGTGAACTGATACACCAGCGCTATATAGCGGTGAAAATTAAAAGTATGTCTCAAGTATATAAGACAGTTGAAGTTCAAGGGTCATATAGCAAAAATTGTAAATGCAACTCAGAGAATAATTGCAAGACTGACACGAACCTTTATATGTAAAGACAAGAAAGCAGTTTTTTCTCTTAAAAGGTCTTGCTAACACCTCACTTGGACTATTCAGCTCAGGTCTGGTGTCCTGGTTTCCGTTATGATTCTGGGAAAGTGATAGAGTGCAAAGGTGAGGGACCAAAATGATCAGGTTTGTGTGAATCCTGATTAGGAAGACATTGAGAATTTGTAAGCTACATACACTAGCAAACAGGAGAAAGGGCGGTGATTGAGACTTACAGACGCCCTAAAGGGTAATGAAGAATTTCAATGGATGGAATTTTTTATTTTATGGAGGGTGGGGAAAGATCAAGAGAGTATCCTTGGAAGTTGGGAATGAATGTTATCAAGATGGGGTGAGGATAAGATTTTTTTCTCATGGAGTGGTGCGTGATCAGGATGGATTGTTGAATGGTGTGTTTGTAAGCAGATTGAATGAATTCAAAATAAGTATGATAGCTGGTGCGTATAGTATGTGGCCTCCCTCGATAAGTCACTAACTCTCTGGAGGTATCGTTGTTACTACTACTACTACTACTACTACTACTACTACTACTACTACTACTACTACTAATAATAATAATAATAATACTATTAGTCCTGTTTTGGAACTAGCAGTTCCCAGCGGTTCAAAATGGAGAATAATAGTCTATTGACATACTGTAAGTTCAGTTGCAAAGTAATCACTAATTACTAAGTACAGAAGATGCGAATAGAAAACAAAAAACTACTATATATATAATTACAGCGCTGTCTCCTTGAAAAAGGCTGCTTGCCTCATATATCTCGCCATCAATACAATAAAAAAGTGATTGTGGAGCTCCTACCACCTTGGAAATGGGAGCATCACAATCAGTTCCCAGAAAAGTATTAAGCTGTTTCGTGTGAAATCTTACAAAGTGCATTATCTGCACAGGAACTACGCATCAAACAGAAGCAGAGGAATCGGTCCTATGTAGCAAGTAGTCTAGCAGTCTAATGGAACTATTTTGCTATTTAGAGAATTCTCGGAGATCACTTCTCATCAATGGAGTTTGCGGATGGCAAGTAAAGATGTAAGGGTGGGTTTCTCTTGTATGAATCATGACTGTCCCTCATCATGCAATACGATAGCTGTCCTTAAACATCCTAACTCCAGATGCTACAAAGCAATGGTTTTAAACGCGTAGTTTGAGAAGAATAATATTATCAGAAGGATGTTGCAGCACATACAGCAAACGTAAACTTCCAATGTACACTCTGGAAAGGCCAGAACTGTCCTTTCATGAATATAATTTACTAATACTTTAGGAGGAGGAACAGAGTGCGCCTCCTCCTAAAGATGGAGGATTAGATGGTTACTAATCTTCTGTCGAAAACTATCAGACTCTTATGACATCATAAATCACTCTTTTCGGACAACGAAGCACAGGAATACGCATTATTAATTTCTATCAATAAAAACAGACTTTCTGTATATATTAAAGTATCGCATGACTTTTGATAGGATAGTGTATATACATTTTTGATGTATGTACGCTGTCTCTTTATACTGATTCTCTTCTGTTTCTCTGCCTCTTTTGCCTCGTTACGGAAAATATCACACGTTCTGTCTATTCATAACTATGCCAGTGCATTATTTTTATGGCAAATTTACTATCTCTCATTTTATAATACGTTATTTTGCGTTGCGTTATACCTCATGGCGTTGGGGATCAAATTCCTTGCATCTTTATGAGGCAATCATGCGGTAACAGCTTTCAATACGCTTTCAAAGCACGGCAGAAAATAATAAAATCTAATTGGATTCTTGCTTTCATTCGGAGCATCTTTCCATCCCATTATGCTCGGAAATGAATAGGAAAACTAAGGAGACATTTGATCGCAGATAATTCCACTCTGCTTCCTTTCATCGGGAAAACAGAGCTGCGTAAATCCAGCGCCACCACAGAACTCATCAACTTTTCATTGAACTTCGAAGAATTAGGTTTAGAAGAAGGAAAAATGTTATATAGAAGTTTTCTTGTACATTGAGATATCTAAACCAATTTAACAAAAATATATTACAGAAAGAGTAACGAAGGTCTGCGAAACATTTCGTACACTCTTGAAAATACTATGCTACATTAAATTACTTCATAGAGGTCGATACAACTTCCATATTTGTCAAAATATGAAAGCCTTTTATCATGACTTATAAACCGAAATAATGAACTAGTGTGACGAAGAGACTGGTCCTTTGAAAAGCGACAAACGATGACCTGAGAACTCGCATATAATTAGCAAAATGCATTTGACAGGTAAAATAGAGTTGAGGCAAATCGAATCTGCCCAGATTCAAATTTTCCATTGTTGTTCATACGATGATGTTTTGTCAGTCACTAAAAGAAATATTTGCTACTTAATGTTTAAGTTATTAAAATATTTTGTATTTTAGTATGGTTACGTATAATGATAATAATACAGATAAGTTTAAATGTATTCTTCCAAGCTGTTGGTGTGGTCATTGTATGTCGCAAGTGAAGGGATAAAACTCCGTTTTTGATAACTGTGAGAGAAAAATAAACAACAGGAATTTATCGAATGACGGAGTAACTTAAATTTCAATCTCTTACTCTTGCATCTAATAATCTGGACCTATCCAAAGTGCTCTCAAAGAAGAATTTATAAATGAAGACGAAATTCCAAAAAGGGTCCAGGAAAACAAGATGAAAAAATTCGCCTCAGAGTTAAAACGTCCATGGACCGATTTTAAAAAATATCAATTAAAGCTTTATATTTTATAAATATTTTACATTTATCCTTTCTATAAGTAATAAAAATAAATTGTGTTTTTTTTTATTAATAATCTTAATAAAAGATGATCTTACTGTGAAGTACTTAATAGTTACATAATCTCAAACCCGGTGTAGACAGTGGAATGTGTGCTTACAAGTGATATGGTAACCTAAATATTAATAGCGCAAATCTATCTCCATAAAATGTTTTGAAATTTTTCCACTGCATGATAATTTGCTACAGCCATCAAAAATAAAATGTTGCTTCAAATTAATTGCTTCCAAAAATCCGCCCAAAGATATTTACGATGGTTTTGTGGAAAAGAATGTGCCACATTTATTCTCCTCCGCTTGTTAGGCCATAAAAACTATTTTTCTTTTTAATAACTGGGCTGCCCTTGAAAACGATTATCATACTCTTGGTATTTAAACAATGCAATTTTATAAGATCACAGGTGAAGAAATGACTCAAGACAGTGTCTGTTGACACATTAGTTATAAATATATCCACAGGGAGGATGACTACTGCCCGCAGGAAATATTTGTAGATATTAATGTAAATGCCAGCTTTGCACACTATATATGTATGGATGGGGCGGAGGGGCTTTAGATATAAATATTACCCAAACAGAGTTGCTTGGCTGGAGTACGGAAAAGAAATATATTTCGTCTGCCTCGTAAAAAAGTTGATGTTGTACAAAAAATTATGGGCCATGCTTCATCTGTTTGCAAGAATTCGTTCCGTTCATAGGTAAAATGAAAAACTATTTGTTGAGTTGCTTTGCAAAGTAAACTCACCTTTGTCAGTTATCTTAACCTTCAATCGAGAAAAACATGCATTGCCCCTAGGGAAGTCAGAAGTCGAATGAGATAAGTTATTCGGGAAGTATGATGTAACTATTCAAACCAATTTCTTGTACTGAGAAAGTTTTTAAAGGCACAAACTAACAATAACATAGATTGGACAAATGGTCTCACACAAACACTTCACACTTTGGTTGATAAAGGTAGAGCACGATGAAAAATGGTTGTAGTACAAACGCAGAATTTTGGTGGAAATTTTTAATTCGAATAGCATTTTGGAAACAATGCGAAAACTTAAGAATTTTAAAGATAACGAATCATCAGACTCAAAATATTTATCTAGAATACAAATCACAAGTAGCAGACCAACAACTAGATTCGATTGACCTGATACTAAAATATATTCATTTTATTCATATTGACACATATACTAAACGATGTTCAAAAATTACCTGCTGTTTAAAGATGAATTGATTATATACAGTAAGGAAGAACTTCAATTAATATGGAATATCGTTTTGTGTGTTATATGATATTCCTTATTACCCGAAGTTCTTGTTACAAAAGTTGTATTATATACAAAGTGTTCTCTGAGTGCAAAATGATCGTGTGATCATTACTTACTTCGCAATATGTATCTGAAAACGTAGGTTTATATACCAAGTTCATAATAAATAGTAAATGTAAAAGGTTTGCAGGAATTTATTTATTCAAAAATTAAGCTATCGATAGGTGAGGTGGAAAAGAAAAAAAATATTATAACGCCCTGCCAGGTGGAAACTTCAGCGTGCAATGAACAGATTTATACTGTAATTAATAATTACAACTAGGTAAACAGCTGCAGTATCGTATTTAGTTTTTTTTGTGCATAAAAGATATATCGTGTAAATATTCTAATAGAAATGATACCAAAATAAGATTTTCTTTATCTCATTTGGGTGTCAACTATTTATGTTGTCCCTTTTATCACGCGCCTACTGTGCACCACCCTTCTTTAGACTCAATGGAGTCGAAGACTCGTTCGAAACAAAGCTCTACTTCGAACTCAGCAATTCCATAAAATAAATGGCTCCTAACACAATAGTGACATTCTAATGTGAACAGAATGGCTTTTCAGTCAAAATCGTTTTCAATTTCTCTTTGTTAAGAGGAGCAATTTCTCACTGACTTGGACGTATTCAATGAATAGAAGCCATTACTCTATAAAGCTATCTATTTCCTGGGAGGGGGAGAGAGAGAGAGAGAGAGAGAGAGAGAGAGAGGTTGTTGTCAATATACAACAACCTCTCTCTCTCTCTCTCTCTAGAGAAGTGGATGGGGATGAACGTGACTATGCATTTCCTAAAGATAATGTCATCACCACCTTTAGCATGTGGACACGGAGGCACAACCCCTTCTTCTCTTGTAGTCTGCAAATCGATTTTCGATCAGAGTGAGAGAGAGTGTTGCTGGTCCAAAAATAAATTTAAAGATTCTGTGCACCTCACATGTTGGGTTAAATACATACTAGTTAGGCGTTGATGAACACATGCATCCTCACTTCTCTCTATCTATCTATATTCTAATAAACATGTCTATTGTTTTATCTTTTCACGTCTTTATGTTAGTGTTCTTCTTACTTGTCCTCTTTGTGTCTTGACGGAACCGTACCGAGAACTAAATAACTTCTGTATGGGACAGATCATCTGTCTCCAGCAAGCCTGGTTACTGTTCCTAAAGAAATTACAGTTAAGTAATTTATAAAAGTTTCTAAGCTAGTAGAAAAATAAAAATATTTTTGTTGGCAGTGTACATAGCCGGAGTAGTGATTACTGCTTGCGCGAGGCATTAAAGGAATATGAAAAACAGCCTCTGAAGTATTTCGGTTGCTTCTTTTTTTTAATATACCTGAAGAAATTAGGGTTATTTTTAAACACAGTTTGGCGTAAAGAATGGAACTGTTTTCTGTTTCACTTAATATGTTTATGCGAGAATAAAGCATAATTTATGAACATCTATTAATTAAGATTTCAAAATATTTATTTATTGAGAATGCATTGAAAATAACAATAACGACTCACCAATATCTTTATTGAGTATAATACCTGAATTATTACAAAGGGGACTAAAAATTTATATTAAGCTTTACAACTGATTAACATCTGGATTTCAGTACAGTAGGGATAAAATAGAGAAATAAATTAGTGAAAATGTCTATTTATTTCCGATTTTTTCTCTGACTCTGATTTCTATCTTGGAAGATATGTTATGAGAATGATATGCAGTATTATAGAATTAATAAAAGAAAAAATATATTAAAATATTATTAATTATGGAAGAAAGTGAGAGAGAGAGAGAGAGAGAGAGAGAGATGATAATTTTCATTCGTTTTCATTATTCTTTCAACTTGAGTCCTGTTATTAAATTCATTTTTTTTTATCAGCAACTGACAATGCATTGAGAAAATGCACAGCAAAAACTTAAGGGCTAGAGTCAAAGTGCTTGGATAACTAGTGGCGCCTCTCACCCAACACACATACAGGAAGTCAGTTGCAAGAATATCGTGATATTTTCCTTTCGCGTTGGAACCCTGAAGAATGCGAAGAATCTTAACTGGAGCTTTGTGTTTGAAAGTGCGTCAGTCAGTCCCATATAGAGTAGAACTTTTTCTCCAAGTAATTTGAAGATTCATTCCATAAAGCTGATAAACTGACTAGAAAGAGCACAATTAAAAAGATAAGTAACAACGTTAACAAAGTTAATGACTCCATAGCTTTAGTTTCTTCAGATATAATTGAAACAAATTCGAAACAGCTTTAAGAGAGTTCGAGAGTTCAAACCTCGGCTATTTGCTCAATTCCCTCTCCATTCCAGACTAAACCTATCCGAAATACTGCTGGGGAGATTTCACGTTAAGCAAGAACAATTTGGCACTGTTAAGGATTAAAATTAAAACATACTTTTATTAATTATTAAATTAATTAATAAAATATACATTAATTATTAAAATATACGTTTCAGAGATTTAAATCGAATACATTGGTAGTATTTTTAATGAAAACAGCTTAACGATATTCCTAGCAATAAGAAATAATGGACTTATGTTAATTAGCAAGACAGAGATAACTTGAAAATAACAATGCCTAACGATAAGTCCTACTTTGTTTTTAAGGCAAGTTTAAGAACTCTTAGGAAGCATCTCATATATAGAATGATGCCAGTTCATGAAAAAAATCTAATCCAATGCTCAGAATTTTCTCATCACTTTAATCCCTTTTAAAAATCATTAACAGATACTGAAATAATCATTTTTCGAATTCAAAATATTCATTAGAGGGTTTTTGAATACAAAGAGAATCCGGAATCGTATTGGTTTACGTCATGATTTCAAAATACTGTTGAGGGGATAAAAGTTTGTATCTTTATTGGGGATTCAAAGGAAGCAGGAAATCTGGAAATCTGAAACGTACAAATGCGTTTTCTTATATTTTTATTGTAACATAACACATGAAAAACAGTAGGAATCTGTATTTATTCTATTTCGTAGGTAACTCTACATTAGCATTGCTAACGTAAACTTAAAATTATTTATATATTCTTTTGATGCTTTTATTATTCTGACAAAACAACAAGAAGAAAAACCACACGCTGAATTACACCACTATATACGCAGGAGCAAACATTTCTATAAGATTACATTGGATTATCATTAACTTTAAGATATCGTAACAAGATTATGTAATAAGATTACATAAGATTACAATTATAGCAAATATTGGCCTATAAGAACACATTGTATATATGAACTACGTCTATTGGTCAATGGTATTTCTGCTTTGAGAAGAAAAATTACCAAATATTCCCCTCATATGCGGCAAGTTAACTCAATATATATTCAAGAACATTTACAATACCCCTCGCATCCTTGAAAAATATTGTACCCTGGTGTTTACAACCAAACACCAGGGTACAATATTTTGTACCCTGGTGTTTGGTGTCACAGAAGAGTCCAGAAGGAAGTTTTCACAACAGCAATGAAATTCATCTTCCACCAAAAAGCAATCACAAATATCCAAGTGTCCACAGCAGGATTCAACCGGCTGCTTTTTGGTTAAAGAGAGGATAAGATAAGCACCACCCTATCATACAACACCGGGTACCTACAATTCTAAATGTGCTATAGGCTCACAGTCTTTGGCAAGGTGCAATAGACATAACAAAATGTCTTAACAATTTAAGGGAGTGTGATGTATTTCAAATGTTCGAACACAGCCTGATGAGAAAAAGGAAACTGTCAAAATCCAACTATTGCTTTCACGACCTTTTTATGAGCTTTTGTTTCTACGAATCAAATAAAGACATTGATTAATTAGAATGAATAGATTAAGGCAATAAGTACTCGATGTCTACTTACAATATGCATTGATGATTGATACCTTTCCGTGTCCAAAACAACTTCTGCCTATTGTTAAGTGCACATAGCCATTGACTTCCGCGTTTTTGTTCTTCGGCGATTGTGATATTGATAAGATAATCCTTGACAAACAATCTCAAGTTTAAACATTAATATTTTATTAATGTATTAATATTTAATACATAATTAATATATTAACTCTTCTTAACGTTAACCTAAACGTTTTCCATATTTAACAATGTTAGACCAAACCAAAATACTTCAAAACAGCCCGCTGTTCAATCTCCGCTAACAAAACTGTATTCCTTGTACAGCAAATAATAAAGTGGAGTTTACAGTGTACCATAAAACAAGGAGGTGACTTTTGGCTTTCTCTTAACGCTGGCGTTCTGTGAAGGGATGAAATCTAAAACACCACAAATAAAAATTTGTAGATCCAAAGGATTAATGATCCTCTAAGCCTTTTTCTACATTCATTCCTATGTCTGATGAACATTTTCAAAACAGGTATACTGTGTTACACTATTACACTATTAACAGTTACCCTATGTTATACTGGTCTCGTCTTTATACCTTCACATAAATATTCATTTCTAGAAGTTGGTTCGTGACAGTCTTCTTAAATGTTATTTGCATGAATTCATGTTTAATTTATTACAATACCTCCAGTAAAATCTAGTTTAGTATTTAAAAATATTAATCTAATTTCGACGAGTAAGATTCATCAGTAAAGAGCTTGCTAATCGCATCGTTAATAAAAGATGAACAGAACACTGAAGCTGTAAGTTAGTTAATATTAAAGACTGAAGGCGGTTGTATGAGACCGACTAAGAGATTTCGTTAGTTTCATGGATGAAAACATAGATGCAGTCGGTGATAAAATTCTTTTACTTAATTACTGTTACAGTAAAATATGAAGTTTCCTAAAAAGTATTGTTATGGCAGGCGACTCTGACAACAGTATTTTTTCTTTAAGTGAGGCCTCACGAAACTTAACATTCCTCAAGTTTCGTTAGGCCTTAGTTATATTGATTCAAGTTGGAGGACTCTGTCTTAGTAAAAATATAAAGAAGGTACCAGTAGAGCAACAAGATTGATATCTGAAATGAGTGGTGACTCGTAGGAAGAGAAGACTCTTCAGTTTTAGAGATCGCATACCTTAGAAACAAGGCGAATAGCAGGGAAGGGGAATTTCATCTCTGAAAGCGGAATTAATAAGCTATATTACGATGATATTTTAGATTTTTAAAATAATCGCTAACTATTCATATATTTCTAAACTGATAAAGGATTGGTGAATGTTAGACTTAAGGAAATATTGTTTGAGTCAAAGAGTGGTCAAAAACTGTGTGTCAATCGTTTCTTTGATGCTTACCCTTCACCGAAAACAGTCGGACAGATTCACAATCGTGGACTTGACTAACTAACTCTAGAAATACTATGCAGCAATTAAGTTTCAAACAAACTTAAGCTCTGATCGCACTTATTATTAGTATCTGTAAGAATTCATATTTGTCAACAAGTCTTATTTATAAATTATTTATAAATAAGTATTATTTATATTTTTTTCAGGTAGCTTCCGTATCTCATTGGTGATGTAGATGCTCTTTGATTGGAAAGACGGGTTGGGGAAGAACGAACCCATCTAGGAAGTGAATAATATATTTATAAGGACTTTTCAACTGAAGGTGAGTTCAACCGGACTGAAAAGCACATACGAATAACGGACATTATGCGTTGATTTTGTAGTCTTCCGCCTTATTTTTAAAACAATCCGAATTCATTTTATCATCTTAGTAATATCGATTGCAACTTATTTTAAACTATTCACATAAAAATTGCTTTGAAAACGTTCAACACTGTTTTAATGCTGTTATGAAAACACATAAAATTGAAGTAAGGAAACATGGTAAGCATTTATTTCAATGTTTAAACGTAGCATTCCTTTTACTTTCTCTCTCTCTCTCTCTCTCTCTCTCTCTTTAACCAAACACCTTTGTTATAATTTGGAAGCTTGGCTCGATTTTTATTGTTTGCTAAAAAGTCATTATTCAAATGTTCCTCACTCTTACATGAACATTGGATGGGAAATGTTGCATGAGAATCCACTAAGATATTCAAGATTCGAAACGTTTACTTCATACAGAGAAATAATTATTTGGTTTCACACATTAAAGTAAACGCAAGTCTTTGTTATGTACCAGATTGCTGGAATACAAAACGCAATCACATGACATTTTTCAGGAATGATACGTTATAATTTTGGAAATGTTCCAGTCACATAGCATAGGACTGTTTTAGAATTCAGTTAGATTTCTTTCTGAATACATGCAGAGTGACAGACTTTGAACATGATTAGACGCAACGCCAATTTTTTTTTTTACTCATATCCAGTTATCGGTGCTCTCCGATTACAACTGGACTAATATACAATCTATGATAAATGGGATTAAATTAACTGAACATTTCATGATAATGTGCAGTGGCTTTGAACAAGAACAAGTAAACTTGCCAACAGTATTACGTAGGCAAGTAAATGATCAGGATAATGCAAACTGTTACTAATTCCATCTTCCACATCGGTCCAGGATATTAAATATATGCTTTGCAAACTTCTGACAAGTGGAATAGCCCAATAAAGGGTGATGTTGTCATCGCAAAAAACTTCATCAGCTCTTGAATAAGATTTTGTCGCTAAATCTTACTTGTTCACATGCTAAGACGACGTTTGGAATTCAATCCTTGCAATTTTTATGTGAAAGAGATTCACACTATTCTTTATCTACATACATCTTCATCTACCGCCCGTTAAGATTATTTTTGTTTGTAAATTGCGGACGTTCCCGGGGCCCAATTTCCAGAAGGGAACCCTAATACCTCCGTATGAGATCGGCTAATTGATATTCGATTGTAAAGACCCATAAAAAAAGATTCATCTTCATCAAACTGAATACGAACTGATTCTTCTGAATCTTCAGAAGAATCGAACTGAAGAAGGATCTTCAACTTCAGAAGAATCGAACTGAAGAAGGATCTTCAACTTCAGAAGAATCGATCTCAAGTCTCTTTATTCTTCAGTTGAAGGTACAATATCCTGTCGTCCTTCCGAGGCGGATGTTTCAGGAATGCCGAAAAATCAACCTCCTTTTATGGGATAAAAGCCGAAGACACTTTTAATCCAAAGTAGTTTTGCTGTTGATGTCAGTGTCTAACTTTGAAAACATCGGTAGATGAGTATATGTTTCCTAGTCACAGTAGATATATGAATGCAGATGGACACAAAACGGCAGCAGAATATGGCGGTCTTTTCGTGTGTAGTTCCTGATCTTATATTGCACAATAATACAAAATATGTAAGAGTTCTATTGGAATTTATTGATTTGATTCGTAATTTATAAACGATTTTTAGGAGAAAAATTATATTTGGATGCTGTCGATTCTACCCTCCTTAGATAAAAACACCGAAAATATTTCTCTATTTGGTGATTGCATTTAATCTAATAAGAGTTATTCTGCTGATCTTTGAATCATGTCTCAAATTCATCAGGAAATGTAGAAAATATAAGCTTATTTCATCATCAGTGGCATTATCATCATCATCATCATCATGAAATTCTTGCATGTAGCCTTAGGGATGTAGAGAATATTATGATAGTATGGCATAAAATAGTTGCATTACTAACTTCCTATCGGCCATTTGTTTTCAAATTAATTGTTATCTCTCAAGACTCCAATATCATCAAATCTTAAAATACGAATCTAATAATAAATCTCGTATATAAAACTTTTTTATCTTTGTAATATATATATAGAAGAATATGAGAAAATGAAAATAGTTAAGCAGAGGGTGAAAGAAAATGATAGTAGTGGCGGGTACCAATGACTTAAATGGAGATAAAATGGCTATGAGATAGGACTTGAATGAATTGTTTGAGGTAGCAAAAGAAAAGAGTGAGAGAGTTAGGATAGTGAGTCTGTTACCACGCTATGACAGAGAAGAGATGAGAAGGAGAGCCATAATTGCGAATGACTCTATGCGCAGGTTATGCAAGAGGAGTGATGTGGAGTTTGTGGACGTGTGGAGTGAGTTTGATGGGCGAAAGGATTTATATAAGATAGATGGTATACATTTGAATGGATTTGGCGTGCGGAGATTTGAAAAAGTGTTGTTGAATGAAGTCGAAGTGGATGTGCCAAATCAGGGAAACTAGAGATATTAAGTGGGGGGGGGTGAGGAAGTAGATAGGCAGACTTTAGGGAGGCAGTTGAGTATATGAATGTGTATAATTTGCTGAGCAAGTACGATGGACAAAAAATAAGAATGGGATAGTAAGTATAAGGCATCAAGATAAGGGTGAGACTAACGGGCTTCTGAATTTCATGTATATTAATGCCAGGAGTATTAGAAACAAGAAGGAAGAATTTTGGGCCTTGGTTGGCTCTTCCAGGTCACAGGTCACTGGCATTAGTGAAACATGGTTGATAGAAGAAGATATAGTTAGTGGGATAGAATGTAGGGTATAGTGTATTCATGAGGGACAGAGAGAATAAAATGGGGGAGGAGTGTTATTCTTGATAGCTGATGAACTGCAGCCAAGGAGAATAGAATTGGAACTGCAGGATAGAGAAAAGAGCACATTTGAGGCTATTTGGTGTGAGATGGAAACTAGCAGAACAAAATATATAATTGGGTGCTGCTATAGACTAGGTGATGGAATAGATGGTGGGGATAGTATGCATAAGCAAATAGAAGCAATGAGTGGAAGGAGGGTAATTATTAGGGGGGATTTCAACTATGGTAACATTGATTGGAAGGATTAGGAGAGAACACATGTGAGGAAGAAATTGTATTTATGCAGTTCTGGAGGGATAACTATCTACGACAGCATGTAATGGCAAATACTAGAGGTCAGAGAGTGCTTGACCTATTAATTGCAACTTAGGATTTCGCTGTAACGAATATGACCACGTTGCCACCAATTGGTGAGAGTGATCATAGGGTCTTAACTTGGGAGGTGGCTAAAGGTGTGGAATTTACAATTACGACAGGGTACATGTGGAATTATCGGGCTGGTAAGTATGACAAGCTTAGGAGTTTGCTTGGTTCAGTGCCATGTAAAACTGCAAGGGATGGATGTCGATAGTGCATGGGAGGAGGTTAAGGAATGTTTGCAGGAAGTAATGATTCACTGTATACCTAAAGTCCGAATAGTAAATCAAGAAGGGGTGGTTAAATGGATGAATAACACCATTAAGCTTGAGTTGCAAAAAAACAAACAACTGTGGAGGTAATTTAAGACCAAAGGTGACCTGCAGGCAGATGAACGGTATAAAACGCAGGCCAGAAGGGTAACGAGTGTGGTAAGAAAAGCAAAAAAGGATTACGAAAGAACAATGGCCATGCAGGCTAAAGAGAATCCTAAACAGTTTTTTCGATATGTTCTAAGTAAAAGAAAAAATGTGTACGATTTTATACGAATGATTTTATACGAATGATTTTAAAAAATGCCGATGGGAGGGAGGTAACTGAATCAGTTGATATAGTGGAATTACTGAGTGAGCACTTTGCAAGAGTATATCAGCCAGGTGGTGACATTGCAGGAATGTAGGAACAAATAGCTTATACGGGAATTGTCGTGAATGAAGTGGAGGTGAATAGTCTATTACAAAACCTCAATGTCAATATATTTCTAGGAACGGATGGTATACCACCTCGTGTCGTACGTGAAGCGATTAACGAATTGTCAGTCCCTTGACCATTTTGTTTAATTTGAGTCTCGGGTCTGGGTTAGTCCCGAAGGGTGGGGGATGAGAGGAAAATAGTTCCACTGCATAAAGGAGGTTCCAAGACTGATGTTGTAAATTACCGACCGATGAGCATATCAGGAATAGTTGTCAAGGTCTTGGAGAAAATAGTCAAGAGGAGAATACAGGAATGGATAGATGAAAATGGGATACTGTATGGTGGACAGCATGGATTTGTGAAGGGTAGATCATGCCTCAGTAACTTGTTCACGTTTTATAACACAGTGACGGCTAAATTGTAATGGTAATGGGTTTACAGTGATCCTACTAGACCTTGCTAAGGCCTTTGACAGGATACCACATGGAATTCTAATCTGTAAACTACAAAATATGGGAATGGATATAGGGTTGGTAAGATGGATAGGAGGGTGGTTGATGGAGAGATACCAGAGAGTGGTTTATTCCAGAGTAGAGTCCAAAAGACGGCCTGTGACTAGTGGTGTGCCCCAGGGTTCTGTTCTTGGACCACTACTGTTTAATTTGTTCATTAACGATATAGGAAAGGATCTGAGAGGAACTGTTCATTTGTTTGCTGATGATGCAAAGTTGGGTAGAGCAATAGTCAATGCACAGGATGTCAAAATTTTGCAAGATGACTTGGATAGTTTGGAGGGCTGGGCTAAGGAGAATGGATGTCAGTTTAATGTGGCAAAATGTAAGGTTATGCAATTTGGGGTGAAACGATTAGCAGCAGTATACTACATTGGTGGACCTATCCTCCAGGAGATTGATGAGGCCAGTGATTTGGGTGTATTGTTGGATATGGAGTTGAAGTTTAGGGGGAGCACATCGCTAAAATGGCTAAATCAGCTCATCAAATCACTTGGTTGCTGAAAAATACTTTGACGAGCAGAGACAAACAGGTCATTGTTCCTCTATATCGAGCCTTGATGAGATCTTATCTAGACTAATGTGCCCAGATTTAGGCGCCAGGGTTTCTTCTTGGTGGGGAGAGGGTGGAGAGGATCCAGAGACGAGTGACCAAGATCACAACAGGTCTATGGACTGAACCTGGTGAGAACAGGTTGCGGGTTGTAGAAATTTGCTGATAGGCGGAAAAGGGGCGATATGATTAAGTCATTCAAATATTTGAAGGGTTTCTATAAGATTCATTCAGAAAATATTTTTGAGAACAGGACTGGTGGTGGGAGGACTAGGGGCCATCTATGGAAGCTGGGCAAGAGTGTGGTTAGCAAGGGTGTTAGAGCTAGGTTTTTGTGTGAATGTTGAGTAGTTGTTCTTGACATGATGTTAGGGCCTCCCTCGATGAGTCTAAGGACTCCTTGGAGTTTCCCGTTCTAATAATAATAATAATAGTAATAATAATGTATAAATTATTGAATAAATTCAGACCATTTGCAATACATTTATGGAATTCAGATGTGAACTTTTTTCCTGCCATTTGTCTCTGATGTTGGCATTATTGCTATTCACCAATCACTGAACTATCGCTAACATTAAATATTAAAAAGAATAAAATACCACTAAAATAATTATCTTACTCGTGCTATACAGTACAGTTATTTGACCGCTCTGCAGCATTAGTTGGGGTGTTATCAGATTTAGACTATTCCGTCACACGAAAACAGAAGTACTGAAGTTTTGAGACAGTTAATTGCACATGTAATAGTAAACTTCTTCCGAGACTATCCAGATCTCCATCCATGGATGATGGAATTCATCATCATTGGATGGATGGATGAACTCCATCCATCCAATTAGATTCGCATCTGTTGGATTCTGCGGGTTTACACCGCTATATTGCAATAAGTGCTTGAAATTAATGATGTTAGGTAATGACCGTTAAAGTATGCTGTACATTAAGGAATGTGATGCATTTCGTACATACATAAATAAAAGAGTCGTCTTTATCCAACAGAAAATTACTATGCCAGTCTTCGATCAGTGAGATAAAAAGACTAATTAATTTTATATCCTCCGTAAAGATACGAGACCACGGCTCGATGGAAAATTAAATTTTTAAAAACAAACTTTTAAAAATTTTCTTGCTTGGAAAACTCTTTTTGCAGAATTAAAAAAAAAATAATAATAATCTTCTACCAGAATTCTTAATACCGTCTATGACATTCAGGATCCAAGAATGAACTCTACGAATATATTTTAATAATAATAATAATAATAATAATAATAATAATAGTTAAGCTCTATCTGAGGGAAACTCTACTGCCATCTGTACAAAAAATAGTCAACTATTAATTTTTTTCTTCTAATTGTTAGTAATCATAATAAATCTTTCGAACCAATATAAAACGCATTCTATGAGCTAAGCACAGAATTATATGGAATTTTCATAATTATGTATTATAATAATTGAAATATTAATAGGTAATCCTCTATAATAAAAGAGGAAGATCGATATGGATAAATTAAGTGTTGCAAACTATCAGAACATTTTTGATATTTTATTGCTTATTTATTCGATTTCGATCATCAACACCTGCACAGCCTGTGCATAAATCAAGAACTATTATATATTCTTTTAGATAGGTAAGTAGAAGTAGGTATTTAATCAGGGAAGCGATAACCTTTAAAAAGTCCTATTATGTTTAAATGTTCAAAAGGATCTATTTAGCGCATTAAATGTAATTTTGAAATAAAATAATTATCTAATTAAATTTTGTTTCAAAAAATTAAAATTTTCTATTCCCTTTTCGGAAGAATGAGCAGTTCATAAAGAAATCTGCCACTACACTTGAAGTGATACAACATAACAATCCAGTTAATCCGGTATGTACTGAACTAATCCCTAATGTAACTCTCAGAGGCAAGAGAGTAACGCCAAAATGAGAGAGAGAGAGAGAGAGAGAGAGAGAGAGAGCGAGTGCATGCGTGCCTTTGCAAAGACATAAAAATTACCTTCGCTTTCACCTGTTGGAACTCAGAGAATTGGTTCACAAAAAAGTATTTTTTAGTTAGAGCTTAAAATAGAAAAATCTTGATTTCTCTGGCAGTAATTATGAAGTTTTTCAAATGTTGCTCGTATAAACAAACTTGCCGTCTGTTTTCTCTCACTCGCTGCATCCTATCCCATATTGACATAACACTACCTCCTGTCATCAATCTTCGTAAGTAAGGTGGCCAACTGGAACATCGTATGCAGCAAACTTGACCTCATGATGTGACACAAAGATATATTAGATATGGAGAACTCCTAAGCAACAAAAATTTGATGTTCATAGTAATCTCTTACTTGTAGGAGAGGAGGAGAAATTATATCAATAGCTGTTCACTATCACGCTTGTCATTAATGATAGATCCGTTACAGATGCGCGCTAGCTACGTTTGAGGCCAACCACGTAGCCATAAACTGCGTCATTTTTAGTCTACCGTATTAAAAACAATAACTTACTTTGCTAAATTAATGGGAAAAGTAAGAGTGCATGATAATATTAAAATGACGCTACATGTTTATTAATAGGAATTTTTTTTAATTATTTAAAATTTATTAATAAAATTTCTAATATATGACTTCCGTTTTATAAAAAATAGTTTAAAATTTTATATTTGATTCTCCCAATTACAGATATTCAGATTTTGAATATTTAAATTCGAGAAGAAAAATTTATTTTTTACTTACGTAATTCCCAAATTAACAAATCATATTGAATAAAAAGCAAACTTAAAATCAGTACTAACAAAATTTACTAAAAATTCGAAATCTCAAAATTACTAATAACATATCACAAGTAAATTTAATACTTGGATATGCTTACAGTAGACAAATAAATTTTAAATTGTTAAATAAAAAAGAAAATCTCAAATAATTCGAGAAATTTATACTTAATCATCTTCATGTAATTATTTTCTATTTAACTCAAAAGATTCCAGCAATTTCGAAGGACATTTGTGTCCTTCAACGGTGTATAAGTAAAAAAATAAGGATTATATTAGCTCATAATTAATCGGTAATAAATAGATTTCACCATTAGTTTCGTTGTTTTCCAGATTAAGATATATCTAATTGTTATTTTAATATTCTGAAAAACATGGAATATAATTCAAAAAGTACGTTTTACTACGAACATTAGCAAATTTTTCTGCAGCAGTAAAATTAATTAAAGATGCCAAGAAATTATATTCTTGATATTATTCCTTTATGAAAGGAATAAAAAAACAATGTTACACTTGGAAATACTATTAATGGGATTATATTGATCAAGTGCACATAATAAACAACTATGTTATACTTGCTTTTTCACCAACTAAGGCTGTTGGCATCTTCAGGGTACATAACTGAAGTAAGGCACTAAAAAGTAAAAAACTGTTACAAACTATAATCAACCGATTCCAATTATATTAAACAAAGAACAGAGCGCGTACAATACATTCATAGAGCGTGGATGATATCACTTGTTGTTATTTAGGAACGTTCTATAGTTGGCACTATAATTCAGTTTTGGCGAGTTGAAGGATCTGATAAGGGTCTTACAGATCACGGGCAAGATTAGTTCTTGGTTCCTGTTAAGGTTTTGTATACAGCGGGCAACTGTTGTGGCCTCCTTAAAAATTCGGGAGCGGAAGTCCTCCTCCTCCATGTGAGGAATTGTGCTTCTATCCCACTCTATGGTATGGTTCGTTCTTGAGAAATGAAAAGCTAATCGGGATTTTTCTTCTCTGTTATTATTGACGTCACCTATGTGTTCTTTTTGACTAATTTCAAGGCTCCTTGAAGTTTGGCCGATGTAATTCAAGCCCCACCAGCAGGGTATGTTATAAACTCCAGCATATTTGAAGAAAGCATGGCTATCTTTTAGAGATCTTAAGAATTGTCTAATCGTTTCTGTGGGTTTAAAGGCCACTCTTATTTTATGTGGTCGAAGGAGTCTAGCAATCTTATTAGAAACACTCCCTAAGTATGGAATGACGATGGTAAAAATATAACGTATATCATCTTGTTGTCTTTGTCGGTGTCCAGAGAAAAGTATCTTGTGGACGAGTCTTCGAGGAAATCCATTCATGGTAAGGTTGGTGGATATCAGGGATAGTTCTGCCTGGAGATCTTGTTGATCTGTTGTAAGGAGAGAGAGAGAGAGGCACGGTTCTTCAACATGTGTACAATACTAAGTTTCTGAGAAATGTGGTGGCAGGAAGTGAAATGTAAATAACGTCCTGTATTGGTAGGTTTGCAGTAAAAACTTAGAAAAAGGATTAATTAAGAATACAATTTCTTGGCATTTTTAAGTTTTAAGATAAACTTAATGAAAAATCTTGCCGAAGACTCGTTCACAAGATACTTTTCTCTGGACCCCGACAAAGACAACAAGATGATATACGTTATATTTCTACCATACTCTATTGCAGAGTATTTTAATAATAAATTACAACACCTTTTTAATTTTTGTATATAGATAATATATGAATTTTGCATTAGAGGTTGTGAATCAATCGACCGTGAGATGCGGTGATTGATTCATTCAATCCAATACCCTTGGAGGGTAATGGATGGCAATGCTGTAGCCAAAGAAGTTCTAACTGAGGCTCGGCTGTTGCTGTTACCATGCATGTCGGCATGTCCTGCAATGATCAGAGCTTTAATAGCTCAATAACACCTTATCCCTACACTGTCCTCTACAGATAACGGGGAAGATGAAAAGCATTCTTGCTTCGCCCCTTTAAGCCAGTCCTTATAAGGACTATAAGAAAATATTTTGTATGTCTTATGGATCTTTCCTTCATTTGACGTTTGAGATCTGGTGTGATTTTCGTTTTGCCTGTCTAGGTGGAACCACCGCCGGAGATTTCCTGATTTGGAGTGAGTTGAGTTGTTCCGTCAGGGTCACTCGATGAAATTAAAAATGATCTTGTAGATCACACAGGATTAATCAACTCAAGACAGGTAGAAACCAGTTTGGTAAGTGGCCTTTCTCATAATGCTTAGTATTATATATATATATTATATATACATATCCAAATGTGTGCTTTGCATTATGGGATATTGCAAAGTTCTTCAACTTCAAGTTGAGATAGTTGAGTTACTGAGTGAGCACTTTGCAAAAGTATATCATCCAGGTGGTGACATTGCAGAAACGAATAAACCAGTAGATTATACGGGAATTGTGGTTAATGAAGTGGAGGTGAGTAGTCTATTGTATAACCTCAATGTCAATACATCTGTGGGATTGGATGGTATACCAGCTCGTGTTGTACGAGAAGTAGCTAAAGAATTGTCAGTACCCTTGACCATTTTGTTTAATTTGAGTCTCGGGTCTGGGTTAGTCCCGAGCGGGTGGAAAGAGGGGAAAATAGTTCCACTGCATAAAGGTGGTTCCAAGACTGCTGTTGTAAATTACCGACCGATTAGCATATCAGGAATCATTGTCAAGGTCTTAGAGAAATTAGTCAAGAAAAGAGTACAGGATTGGATAGATGAAAATGGGATATTGTATGGGGGACAACATGGTTTTGTGAAGGGTAGATCATGCCTCAGTAACTTGCTCAGGTTTTATAACACAGTGACGGCTGAACTGGATACGGGTAATGGATTTACAGTGGTACTACTGGACCTTGCCAAGGCCTTTGATAGGATACCACATGGAACCCTAATCAGTATACTGGAGCAGATGGGTATAGATATAGGGTTGGTGAGATGGATAGGAGGGTGGCTGAAGGAGAGATATCAAAGAGTGGTTTATTAAGGAGTGGAGTCTAAAAGACGTCTTGTGACTAGTGGAGTGCCACAGGGCTCTGTTCTTGGACCACTGCTTTTCAATTTGTTCATCAATGATATTGGAAAGGATCTGAGAGGAAGTGTTCACTTGTTTGTTGATGATGCAAAGTTGGGTAGAGCAATTGTGAGTGCACAGGATGTCAAAATTTTACAGGATGATTTGGATAGTTTGGAGGACTGGGCTAGGAAAAATGGATGTCAATTAATGTGGCAAAGTGTAAGGTTATGCACTTTGGGGTGAAAAGAATAGCAGCAGTATATCGCATTGGTGGATCCATACTCCAGGAGATTGATGAGGCCAGGGATTTGGGAGTGTTGGTGGATAGGGAGTTGAAGTTTAGAGGGCACATTGCAAAAGTAACTAAAACAGCTCACCAAATCACTTGGCTTCTGAAAAATACTTTAACATGCAGAGACGAACAAGTTGTTGTTCCTCTGTATCGAGCCTTGATAAGACCCCATCTGGACTTCTGTGCCCAGCTATGGGCACCAGGGTTTCCTCGTGATGGGGAGGAAGTGGAGAGGGTCCAGAGACGAGTGACCAAGATGATAGTAGGTCTGTGGAATGAACTTATGAGAATAGGTTGAAGATTTGTGGGTTGCAGAAATTGGACGATAGGCGAAGGAGGGGTGATATGATTGAGACATTCAAATTGCTGAAGGGTTTTTATAAGATTGATCCAGAAGATATTTTTGAAAATATGACTGGTGGTGGGAGGACTAGGGGCCATGCATGGAAGCTGGGCAAGAGCGTGGTTGACAAGGGTGTTAGAGCTAGGTTCTTTACTTGGAGAGTGGTAAATGAGTGGAATAAGCTTCCAGAGTCTGTTGTGGGTGCTACGACCGTGAATGAGTTCAAGGTAAGGTATGATAGATACTGTGTGAATGTTGAATAGTTGTTCTTGACATGATGTTAGGGCCTCCCTCGATGAGTCTGTCGACTCCTTGGAGTTTCCCGGAACAATAATAATAATAATAATAATAATAATAATAATATTAAGGGAACTGATGTGAAATCATTAACCTATATATATATATATATATATATATATATATATATATACAAGTAGGTCAGTTATGAAGATACTTCACGTGCAAACATTGTGTGCTTTCACTTGGAGAAAGGATTAAACCAATAACATGATTTGTTGGCATCTGTAATTTATAGTATAATCAAGTGAAAAACCTTTCAGCCAAATAGAAAAGTGAGTTATACTAATAACCTAAGCAACATTTCATTTGATTAAACTACCTTGTTAAATATTATTTAACCACCTTACCGGCCATTATGGATCAAATACGCATCCTCATATGCTTTGTATCCATCATATATTTCAAAGTAATATCAATGGTATTACAATTTTAATATGTACTTCGCATCTATAGACGTCTTGGCCGGTAGCGTTTAACGCCCATATATGTAGAAAAAATAGCTAGGGCAAATACTAGTAAAAATCGCTCAAGTATATTAAAATAAAATATTTGAGAGATAATGAACTCATGTTGACTAAATATTATATTGATGACTTTCTGATGTCTTACTTCAAGGACAGAGCCTTTTACCTCTATTAAATAACAAGATTGTATCTCACCGCTCCAGAATATCATGTTTAATTTGCTGTATTGTCTAAATAATTTCACAATTGAAAAAAAAAAAAAAGTAAGATAAACTAGTGTCAAACACAGACTGTCTGTATGGAGTTTTTCATATCTTGTTCATATGTGTCCTGCTAAAAGTAGAATCTCTTGTTTTAATGGAACTATTATATCATTAATGTTTATATCGCCGAAATGAAGCCTATTGGCTCTTTATATTTAAGTAACTTAATGAGTGCACCTTTTTGGACAACTCGTATAGCAGAGTATATAATTTCTTTTCGCTATACCCTTTGGTATTAATTTAGTCTAGCTACTCACTGATGAAGCCTCAGAAAACGCTGAAACCGGTCTGGGTAGTGACCTCCCATCATAATGTAATAACAGCATACATTTCCTAGGAAATGTGTTTTTACATTATGGAAAATATCAAGAATATGGATCAGAACTTTCCCCACCTTTGCAACGAGTTGCCCATGTTTGTACTACGTTCTAGGACTACTACTTGCATTTAGCTCACGCTAGTATTCGCCGATACTTTTATAGTTTTTTATACTATATTCGGCATGAAACTCTCTGATTCCAAATCTTTGAGTTTCTTATTCGGTTTGAAAACAATGTGGGATCTAATATCCCCTTAATTTACTTAATGTTTATATCGCCGAAATGAAGCCTGTTGGCTCTTTATATTTAAGTAACTATTATATCATGTCATTTATCCAAATATCCTTTCTTACTACACAAATAGAATATATTTGCTATATTATTAGTGAATTATGCGATTATTTAATCCTTTTTTGAGATTATTATCTGGCAAAAGTTATTCAATGTCACCTACAAATGATATTAAATGATCTTTTAAAAGATACGTTACATATATGAAGAAAAAATTAAGTTTCGTATTTGTAATGTTTTTGCACGTGGAATCATGGACTAGAGTTTTTATTTTCATTTTCAACAACTACATTTTCATTTTATCTAAAGAACTGTCAATTTTATCAAAAGCGGAATAACCGTAATATATTCCCCCATTAGTGTGGTTCTCTGAGTGCATGATTCATGGGAAGTTTTTTTACATGCCAAGTGACCTATTTAGTCAGTTTCAGTGTATTGTTTACTGGTTAAGAATGAGGTGAACTTTAAAAACAAGTTTTATTCTTTTTATTAGATTTGTGATATTAAAATTTCCTTTGATAATTTTTCTGCTTATGAGATTTTTTTTTCACTTCACAGAGATCAGTAATTAAAAATCAAGTGAATGTTTAATACCACTTAACTAAGAAAAAAAAAGTAAAAGGTAGGTAAAGAAGAAATACATTATCTTTATTTGCTTTCACAATCATATTTTTGTTTTCCTCACAGCTAAGCTTAATTAAATCTCTTAAATCCATCGTGCATAATGTGGCATGAAATAAATAAATATTTTTTAGGTGACAGATGTTCTTAAAAGGATATATTTCTCTGGTAGGTAAAAGAAATAAAAATAAACTGCTTTGATCTGAGTTTTATTTTTTATTATTATTAATCGAATCATATTTATATTTTAAATATCTCTTATAAGAGAGGGGAATGTAGTATGTGATAAAATAATATAAATTCCTATGTATTGGAAGGAATTAATTATTGGAAACACTTCATGATATTTTCACGATGCGGCAGGATAGGCAGTAAACTTGCTACTACAAAACATCTTAGAAAATATACTACATACTAGAAAACATACTACAAAACATTAGGCAGATGTATCTAAACATCACTTATGTAGAGGTACACCTCTTATATGCAGAATACTTTGTTTCGTACGCCACCACGTGTTCTGGGCAATTATTTAAACATGCTGTGGAGTAATCGTCAATAATGCTGTTCACAATGAGAAAAGCAAAAGATTTTTCGGAGTTCGATAAAAGCCTTCTTTTAGGTATCCGTCTGGCTGGACCAACGATTTTGACTGCAAAGCTGACTGCTTTCTCGACGGATGAGATATACCCGGTGTTTCGTCAGTGGGAAAATAACCCACATGGCTGTCTAAGAGGTGTACCTGTGGTCCTAAGACAGTAACGAGATTGTTGTTGTCGTCGTCTGAGAAGGCTTGTACGGACAAATAGAACTTCCAGTGTGCAGCATTTGATCGGAGCATTTAATGATGCTTGTTCCCAACTCATACGACAACTAACTATTTGCAGAGAACTAAAGAGATATTGGCAGTCGAACGGCTACAGGTCCAACACGATATAAAATAAAATGATTGGTGGGACACTCCTGACAAGATCAAGATAAGATAAGGAATCGTGACGTGTATGTGTGTTATTATAGAGTTTGGAATGTTTTGAATTTCGCTGGGCACTCGCCTGTCAGGGATATCACGTGGTATGTTTGGTTCGCTTAGAGTTTGTGGGTGTTATTTAGAGATAAGAATTGTGACGTTATGTGTTTGGAAATTTCTGGGGAACATATGTGTCTCTGTGATATCACATGGTGTTTTGGTTTGCCTAAGGAATTGTGGGCGATGTTTTTGAGATAAGATATCTTGGAATTTTCCCAGGGTGACACACATCTGTCATTGTCATCATGTTTTGTCTTTGGTTGTCTATAGACGGCTGTACTAATTTTCCAATACATTTTGGTGTATTTCTTTCCTGTTAAAGGGTGGGAATTCTTAGAGTAAGGTCGTGATGGTGGCTGTGATTAGGTTTTTCTGAATAATTTAATTATATGCTAGTGTCCCTCAAACACACATTTTTTTTCCCATAGCTCATCCGTATTTCTTCTATATTCATATTCTAATTCAAATTCATATTTTATTCATAATTCATCCGAATATTTTGATTTGTCTAAAATTAAGATCATAAAATTCAATAAATGAACAAATCGTGTGTGAATTCACGGTGATTTCAAAAGTGATCTTACTTAAATATGCATAACACATCAACGAAACCGTTTGTTCTTTTAAGTTTACATATTTATTTCATAGATATTATTTACAATGCAATATGCAGAAATAGGAATTTACAATATCACCAATGCATATGGTGTTTTTCTTGTCGTAACATTTCTTTGATGATGTATGTGTGATTGCTTGATTTTGATACTGCTTCCCAGATGAATATGGCAATTTCCATATACATTAATATTAGCAGCACTGCTATAAAAGCAAATATCTTCCACCTTTGCGATGGTTCTTGATTTTCACCTGCAAAGAAAAAAAATCAATGATAGTGATGTAAAAGTTAGCAGATTACTATAATCCTAATACAGTAGTTAGTTTTGGAAGTATCAAAGCTTTACAGAAACATACAAATTTGTCACATGAAACCATGAAACGTTGGTTAGCAACACAGCCTACTTATGTTGGTTAGCAACACAGCCTACTATTTCTTCTAATGGGTTTATGAGACATAAACCCATTAGAAGAAAGTTTAAACGCAATCAAATTAAAGTCCCGACACTTTTACACACTTTTCAATGTGATTTGGCAGATATATCATCCCATGCAAAAGAGAATGGGGAGTGTGTGTTTCCTTCTTGTATGCATTGATTGTTTTTCCCGATTTGTGTGGGTTCGAAGACTGAAGAAGAAATCAGCAGACGCTGTTGTTAATGCTTTCCAGTCTATTTTTAAAGAGGAAGTGCCATGTTACATAAACACTGATCAAGAAAAGAGTTTTGCAACAAGAAAGTTCGTGCATTGTTTAAGAACCATAATATTCATTTCTACACGACCAGGAGCAAAATGAAAGCACCCATTGCAGAAATATTTATCAGAACATTGAAAACAAAGAACTACAAATGGATGACTATACTAAAAGTAAAAGTTATAAGAAAGTTTTGCCGACCCTTGTACATACTTATAACCTCTCACCACACCGCACTATCGGTATGGCTCCTTTGGAAGTTGACCTTCACAACGAGGATCATGTTTGGAAATATTTGTACGGAACCCAAGAGGAGACTACCAAACCAAAATTTCAAGTAGGTGATAGTGTGGTTTTAAGTGATGATACCCACAAATTTAGAAAAGGGTATTGGGGTAACTGGACACGAGAATTGTTCACTATTGCTCAGGTTATTAATAGAAACCCTGTAGTATATAGAGTTCGCAGTCAGGACGGAGAGATAGTGGAGGGAACTTTCTATGAACCTCAACTGCAAAAGGCTGATACGCCAATGAACTTCCGGAAGACGTGTATCTAATCGAACAAGTACTTAAACACCGCAAACAGAAACGAAAGCTTTAGTATTTTGTTGAGTGTCTCGGTTATCCGTCATCATATAATTCTTGGGTTCGTAGCGAAGATGTTTTACTTAACCCTTCCCAGTAACGCCAGTGTTTCCTACAAACACGCAAACGAAATTTCAAGTGGAATTACCATACGAGATCAGACTTAAAGGTAAATGGGAAGTTGCTCTTGCCGAAATTCATCTTCAAGGAGAATTTAATAACATCGATTCCAGTTACGATGAGTTTCATATGATACATGCAGTTGGAGGAAGAGGAGGACGAGGAGTCAACACTATCGGCAACAACAACAACATCACAGGAAATAAAGTTTTCGAAAAGTCTAAAGAAGGATTTTACAAAGTTTACAAGATTCCTCATGTCAGTTACAATTCACCCTCTGAACTTCTTCAAGCAGTGTTTGATGTGAGTTCTGTGATTACTGGAAAAAAGAACACAAACAACACCATTTCTCTGACAGTCCCAAAAGATTACAACGTGTTGTTTCCCAAGGAGGCCTCGGGTTTGGGCCTTCTACTGGCTTTTAATCAGATTGGTGTTAAACTGAAAGGTACAATTACAGGGAAATATCCAGTTGATAAAAAGAGGGGCGCAACCGCATATTTTGTTTATTCTGATTTAATCCAAGAAGAGATCGTTGTTGATACATGTGCACCATTGTTACGAGTTGTTCAGTGCAGCACCAAGTGTTCCATCGTTTATGCTCACCCTGATTATTATCCGTTACGAAAACAAACATTTCAGTCAATTATCATTGAAATTCGTCTGACAGGTGCGAGTTGTTCCACTTTCTTGGCGGCAAGACAATAGTTAAATTACACTTCCCTCAAGTGAAGGATGACTGGTTATCTCAGATATTACACAATGTAGGCAGGTGGGGCTCAAATGTTTACAGGGCCCCAATACAGCGTGGCTATGGATTAGATAGCATTGTCAGAAGTGCCTTCTCTTTTCTAAGTCCACTTTTAAAACCTTCAGCTCAATTTGTCGGTCGTCAAGCCTTAAAAGCCGGTCAGCATATGATAGGAGATGTATTGGAAAGGGTACCTGTACGTCGACCCTTTATAAACAGAGCATCATCAGAAGCCGGAAAAACCATTGCTGAAAAAGGGTCGAGTCGATTACTTCAGAGAGGTCAAGGAAGCAAGAAGAAAAAAATGAATACTAAAAAGCGCAAGCGAGTTGACATATTTTGTTGAGGATATGATGTCAGAGTTAGATCTTTTTTCCCACCCTCGTGTCAACATGTGTGTGGAAAGAAGTTCTTACGTCACCTACCAACCAATATCCAGTACTGACAGTGGAGTTTTGCATACCAGGTACATCTGAAGAATCCTTGGATTTGGGAAAATCATACCTACGCGTTCATGTGCGCATCACTGACAATGATAATAAACCTATCGAAGATTCTTCAGTTGGTGTTGTGAATAATTTTTTCCATTCCCTGTTCAGTCAAATTAACTTGTTTCTCCAAGATAAACTAGTGACTGTGGCATCAGACACGTATCCTTATAGGGCTTATATTGAAAACCTACTAAATTATGACAGAGATGCTAAAAACAGTCAACTCACAAATGAACTATTTGTTAAAGATGATGCGACTAATGTTAGTGATAGGTTTACCAAAAGTGAATGTAGGATGCGTAGACGACAAGTTCGAATTAACCAATCGAAAAGTGTCGAGATGCTTGAGTGAATACACGCTGACATTATGCATCAAGACCGGTACTTGATCAACAACTTTCCTGTTCGTGTTCGTATGGTTCGCAGTTCTCCCGAATTTTGTTTACTGACTCCAAATGCTGGTGCTAAGACGCAAATTGAAGAGGCTACACTTTTTTTCCTCAAAGTCAAAATAAATCCAAAGATTCAACTGGCTCACCTGTCTGTGTTAGACAAGTCAAATATGGTATATCCCATCAATCTTGTGCAAGTGTCTTATTTTTCGATTCCCAAGGGTATGTCAGATGCCACACGAGACAATCTGTATCTAGGTGAAATACCATCTAGATTAATTATTGGACTGGTCGCTAGTGATGGATTTAATGGCACTTTCAACAGAAGGCCATTTAATTTTCATCATTTCAATCTAAATTTTCTTGTGATGACAGCTGACGGTATTCAGTATCCCTCACAACCTTTGACTCCGAATTTCAAAGAAAGGCACTACAACAGATGTTATATGTCACTGTTCACATCGCTAGGCAAATGGAACAGAGACTGTGGTAATGACATTTCTTATGAGGAATACATAAAGGAAACGTTCTCTATGGATTTGACTTATCGCCAGATCAAAATGTCGTTCCCCCCATGTCAGCCTGTTAAGAAGAGGAAGTATGCGACTCGAAGTCAGATTTGCTCAACCTCTTCCTGAAAACATCACAGTGGTTTCTGCATAAATTCTTTATGCAGAATCCGTAACAAAGGATCGTTCTGTGTTTCTGGACTATGAACACTGAACAATTAGTAAGCATACTAGAGTTAGAACCCGCCACAAGAAATGTTGGTTTAGGAGTTTGTGCTCGTGATGAATTGCCACAACATCCGATCAGAAAACAACAGTCGATATTCGTCGTGAACACAGATCCGACCTGGTTGCCAGGACAACATTGGCAAGCCATCTATATTAAAGACAAACACGGCGATTTTTTCGATAGTTTCGGTCGTCCACTCGAAAACGATATTGTTAACTTTCTGAATATCAACACTAATAAATGGCATTATAATTCTGTAGCTGTACATGCTAAAGAATCTGTCGCGCGTTGTTTGCACTGTGTATATTTTTTAATATTGGAGATGTCGTGGCCTTTCTTATGCAAAATATTATTAGCAAATGTTATTCTAAGGATTTGTGGTTAAATGATATTGTAGTAACTTATTCTGTTACTGATCATTTACTGAAAATAAAAAAATAATTAAACAAAAATTATTTTTTTTCACTTACCGTTTTTTCCACACTAGTTTCTTACTCCCGCGCAGCTTTCGGGGAGATAAAAAGACCAATTTGGTACTTCTTCGAGCTCTCTTGCGGGCAGGAAGTGAAGGGGAAGCATTTTCCTCACAGGGACTGGCTGATGTTGATGGTTGATGGGAATGGTTCTGGGTATTCGGTTTGTTCAGTGAAGGTTCTGGACGTGGCACTCTATGCTCCTGTTACTCTCTTTCTGTGTGATCCAATTGGTGTTTCAAACCTAAATACTTTAGCAGAACATTTAAGTATGCTTTTACTTTTTTATCTGCAAGTTTATTTCTTATTTTTAAAATGGCACTCATTTCATCATCGAGTGTGTACAATTCACGCTCCTCTGGTGATTGGAGTAGCGTAAATTTTTTAAACATATTCATTTTCTAATAAGTGAACTCAACAAAGGAACAATGATACTGCCAAATAATGGGAACAGTGCTCCCCCCCCTGCTGTAAAATCAGTTTTCTTCTAGTAATGAAGGGAAGCGATTTGTTACTTAATGCTCTTATAATTTTTTTTTCCTTCGTAGGCGTGACTTCTGGTTATGTTTTAGTGGAATATTTGCACATAAAGCATTTTTGCAGATTTCAGAGAGTGTGGTGATTTGGCTGGAAGTGCAATGTTTTAAAGCATCATTTGCTTGTTTGGGAGAGGAATGAGATAATTACTTGATGAGATATTCATAGCGCTTGAGTTTATCAGCCATTCAGGGATAAACAGTGTATTGAGTTCTTCTCCTGGCAAAATCCGTGACCTTAAGCGTAAATTATTAGGTGTTTCCTGTCTAAAGTCTAAAACTAAATATGAGTGGAGTTCCCGTGTTGCATCTTTATAAATCTGAACTAATGCGTTCGTTTTTCCTGGAAATACTTGGGAAGCTAAATGAGAAAACTGTAAAGAGTCTCGGGGATTTTTAAAAGCAATAACATAATGGCTATTGAGAAAAATTGTACGAAAAATGTGTACCTTTACAGAATAAAATTTTGTGTCAGTAGAATGACATTGAGGTTACGGTAATGTGAAACATTTATGAAAACATCAGCTATTTCCGTGCTGTCCTAACGGTGTTTTATTCTCGGTTTCATTTCTTTAGGACTATTCTTACTTATTGTAAGAATGTAACGTCTGGCATTTTAGCAAAGATGCAGTTTGCTGTATACGGAAAACTTTAATAAAGCAAGTCATTGTTTACTACGCGTTTTAGGAAGAGCTTAAGTAGAGGATTCGTTTTTCGCTGATAATTAATTTTTTTTATAAAAACGATTAATTGACTTAACATTTAAAAATATCAGTCCGTGAATTTTGTTTGGTAGTCTCTGTATTTCGGTTCGCGCGGTTGGCCTAGTGGTTACGCTCTCAGTAACCATATGCCTGGGAAAGGAGTGTCTTGCGTTCGATTCTCGTCGCTGATGTGAGGAGTTAAGGATCTTTCTCAGACATAGCCAAGTCAGCCGGTCTTGGTGGTGGACTGCAGGGTTTTTATCCCCAGCTTATCTGTGGTTTTTAATCCCGCAAACCAAACCGGTTTTAAGAACAAAACGCTTCACAGACAATTACACATGGTTGAGCCTGGGCGGTAGCGATCCCACCTCGTAGTGAATTATGAAATCCAAAAATGGGAAGCTAAGACCCTACATGGGGATGTAGTGCCAAAGAAGAAGAAGAAGAAGTCTCTGTATTTTAATTTCGATTCCACTTTAATAAAACTAGCAGTGAAATGATGAGAGAAACAAACTCACGGATGGAGAGAGAGAGAGATCGTTTCCAGGTAATCAGATCTAAAATGGGGGTAAGAAGCCGATGTTGCGGCTCTGGTCACACACACACACACACACACACACACACACACACACACACACACACACACACACACACGCAGAACGTTTGCAGTTCTGCAGTAATTCCATTTCAAACAATCCCTTTCGTCTATAAAAGATCCAATCTAAACTGTGCATGCACATTCATTACAAGACAGCGCAGGACTTGGTCGGGATTTATCTCAAAACATTCTTTAACCCTTAAGACATTCTTTAAAAGCTTCTCATGTGAATCTCCATATATTTCAAACTTTATCAGTATTTTCAGTCTCGATTCCAGCCCTACAAATTGAGAATATCAGCTAGGCGATAGCAATTCCTCTCATTCTTCATTCGATACATTCCTCAAAGCTATCACTGAAATAGGAAGGAAAAGGAAACATTCTAAAATCGCTTTCTAAGAAAAGCCTATCAGTAAAGAGCCTGCTTAAGAAAATGAAGAACAAAAATTTATTTAAACACAGAGCGCTCAACACTATGTTTGAGATAAAAAAAAAAAAAAGATACCATCATGCGATTCTATTTTGTCAAAGTCAAGAAGTCGTAAACAGCAGAATTAATTTTAAGTTTAATTCGAGGATTGTGTCAATTTTTGAATTATCCGCCAGATGGCGATATATTTTGGAACTGCTTTTCTTTGACTATATGAATAGGGTTGGCTTCGTTCCAGAAAGACTTACTGAAAGAAGTGTTTTATTACAAAATTCAGAAAATATTCCTTTAATATATTTCATTTAATATCCCCATAAGCACAGTGATTTGAGTATTTTAATTTGTTTTATAAGGCATATTGATCAGCCATGAAAAACAAAGTTCCAGAACACCCTCTACCTCTCCAAAAATTAGAGATGTTGACAAAGTTACACGCGAATTACCAAGAAACGTCTAGAAATATCCCCACCCGCACATTCAAAGCTCTCTTTCTTCATCATTTGTTTTATATCCAAAATTAATCCATGATGTACTGTCGATTTGTCACATCAATCGAGTCCTAAATAGCCGAATCTAATGCCCACTTTTTCTCCTCTTAGACAATTTACGATATTTTCTCTTTAACGGAACGATATCTAAAGACTACCGCTGGTGAATGTGGGAGACATCTGTTGACCCTTGCTATCTTCTAATGGCTGTCGGAAAGATTCCACCTTCTAACTAGTTTCCGAGGAGCCCATCATTCATATAAAATCGATATTGTCAAAAAGCAGCAAATCAGAGCTTTTACTGAACCTAATGAAGGAATTTAGGGTAGAGTTCGCTGGTTGGAGCATTCTTGTTCTAATTGGAGGGGCCTTAATTATCCTGAGAGCACAGTGAGGGCTATTCTTATATTTACGAACTTGTGATCTCCAATATTATATTATGGAATATTGTAATCTACGTTTAAGTTGATTACGAGTTTACAATTTGTTCACATAATGTAGAATTTGCGCAATAGAATGCTATTAAATGATCAGTACCGTTCATCACTAGGTGGTTGATGATTTTTATCACTCTGTGTAACGTCACCACCCTTTTCAGAGAGTTCGTGGGTAAAGTGAACTGTAATTCTAACAATGCTAACGTTCTATACATTTCACGAGTTTTAATTGTCATAAGAAAATAGTAATAATATTTAAAATTTTAGCATAGTAGAACACACCAGAAATTTTATGGGATTTTGCTTACAACTTAGTGTCTACAGGATAAAATGATTTCTATTAATAATATTATAATCTTAAAGTGAAGAAATTCAATACCACTTTCATTCAATATGAAGAAATATTCTAAAATTCACAACAGTGAAAAACTTCTAGTGAAGTATTTCTTTAGGCCTATAAATATTAGTAGTAATAATAACCTAAGGGTACTGAAAGCAGAACACTCTGGAACGTTAAAAAATCTGGACTAAAGTTAAGAGAAGGATCCATAATAAATTAAACTTTTCCATTTACACTATTCCATTATATAGATATTATGTACATTATATCTGATTTATAATCCAGCAGTTAAAATTGAACAGAAGATTGAAAACCGAGTTCAGCATTACATCTGGTGATAGCATCAAACTGGATATCATGGGAAGAATATATCGATTATAAATTATTATTTTGTTATTAATCTGACTTTATTATTGTGACGGATAAAATAGATCTGTATAAAATTAATTTTCCAAAATAAATTTCATTAGTCAAGGACAGAAAAAAAGCTCTGAGACAATTATTATTATTATAAAGAAATTTGGCCAGCGAGTGCATTATTTTGTAAGCTGATACACGTGTATAGAGACATATCGTAACATGAACACACACACACACACACACACACACACACACACACACACACACACACACACACACACACACACACACACACACACACACACACACACACACACACACACACACACACACACACGAAGCTCGATGTGATTGCGTCATCTCACCATTCGTAGTGCGTTGATGAATGAATACTTTTTTTTTTTGAGTGCCTTGTGACTTTCTTTTATTTCTTAAATCTTTACTTAAGGCGAAGATTTCAAGACGTACATGAAATTAAAAATAATGCAACAGAGGTACTCAAAGCTATTCCTTTTGAACAGTTCCACAGCTGCTTACAGATGGGAAAATGCTGAGAATACAGTATTCAGACAAGAGGAAATATGTTCAAATAGCTCACACGCTTTTTTATATATATTACACAAACTATGTCCCGGAAATGATTGAACCGATTTTGCATCATATAACTAGTAATCTGACTAACCGCTCTTTGTGAATGGTATGTTCTAAGGGGATTGCCAAAAAGGTCTGAGCAATGATAGCCAGGATAACGATCACATCATTATCTAGTTCGGTATTTTGGCTTCCTCAGACATTTATCTTTAACTGCTATAAATCCATTATGATTATATCAAAGATATTTATTTTTAACTACTTCCATGTCCTTATAAGGACTGGCTTAAAGAGGCGAAGCAAGAATGCTTTTCATCTTCTCCGTTATCTGTAGAGGACAGTGTAGGGATAAGGTGTTATTGAGCTATTAAGGCTCTGATCATGGCAGGTGGGTAACAGCAATAGCCGAGCCTCAGTTATAACTTCATTGGCTACAGCATTGCCATCCATTACCCTCCAAGGGAATTAATCACAGCATCTCACGGATGCTGAATCATCTTCCTCTTTTAACTACTATTGACAATTGACATTTATTCTTTAAGGGTGAAGCAAAATGCTTTTCATATTCCCCGCTATCTGTCGTGGATTACAGTGAGGGTAAAATTTACGAGCAGTTTGCTCGCCCTGAATGGGCATGGAGATTATGTATCGCTATAGGAGGCTAATATAGTTTTTGGTCTTCTATATTTGAATATGTCCGTTGGCTCGTATGCTGCAGCTTGTTGAACCAAATCGTTGGGATGTGTGGACGTCTTTAGAAAACATTTGGAAGCTAAGGATTGTAGATAAGAGAGAATATAGGGAATATTTGTGTCTCTGTGGAGTTGGCTGTTTCTAACATACCACGGGGCGTTCAAAATCATTCTCAAGCACTTGTTCTGCACTCGCTGTATCTTAATAATGTTAGTATTAGAGGTGTGGCTCCAGGATGGAGAGGCATAGGTGATTATAGGACGAATCGTCATCTGGTATAGCTGCAATTTGATTCTGTTGCTGAGTTTGCTATTTCTATTAATTAGCGGGTAGATCTGAGCTATGGCTTTAGATGCTTTTGCACATGCAGACTTGATATGTTGGTTGAAAGATAGCTTTTTGTCGAGAATCACACCCAGATAATTTGTTTCTTTCTGCCAGGGAATTTTAGTATTGAATAGTAACACATCTCCTGCAGGAGACATTGGCCTTTTTGAGAAAAGAACCACTGAGCTTTTCAGGGGGTTGACTTCCAATCTCCACTTGGAGAACCAACCCTCCAGCTGTAGAAGATTTTCTTGAAGCTTTCTGGTAACGAAGTGGTTCTGAGAGATCTGGTTAGTATTGCCGTATCGTCCGCATACAGTGCTAAAATGGAAGTCATCGGATTGTGTGGGATGTCTGAAATGTGTACAGAAAACAGCAATGGAGCCAGTAGAGATCCCTGCGGCACTCCAGCAAAGATATGGCGCTGGAACGATGTAGAACCGTTAATTTTAACTTGCATTGATCTATTCTGAAGATATGAACGGATTATATGAACCATGTTTAGTGAGATACCGGCTGAGATAAGTTTGTGCAGGAGTCCAAAATGCCAGATTTTGTCAAATGCTTTAGATAGGTCTAGGAATACGGCTCCTGTGCACTGGCGCCAGTTACAGCTGGTGGTGATATATTCCACAGTTCTGTGGATTTGCTGGGTAGTACTATGGTGTTGTCGAAAACCAAACTGTTCTTTAGGGAGGATGTTTAGGTCATTTACTGAGGTTTGGAGTCGTGAGATGACCTTCTCTGCAACCTTACCCAGATTGGAGATGGGACTGATTGGACGATAATTCTGCGGTAAGTGTGCGTCTTTGCCTGGCTTATGTATAGGAATCACATCAGCCATTTTCCAGGTGGAAGGAAAATAGTGAAGTCTTAAGATTGCATTTATTATACTGATCAGATGCACTATAGCTTTTCGAAGCAGCAGCTTGATCACCCTGTTTGAGATGCTGTCTGGTCCAGGGGCTTTATTGTTCTTAAGTTTTTTAATAATATCATATAATTCAACAGGTGATGCGGGTGCAATATGATCAGCACTGGTATCCGGGAGGTTTAGTGCATGCCTAACCTGTCTGTGGATTTTGTACAGATGATTGAAATCAATGTTGTTATAAGAAGGTTTGCACTGATCCTCAAGATTTTTAAGTATGGCTTCTGCCTTATCTGCATCTGTGTGGACTAGGCCCTGGTTTGAGATTATAGGGAGGAGGGATCTGTTTTTATTTTTGATGTTTCTCAGTAGGCCCCAGATAGAGTGATCAATAGGTGAGATAGAGGCTAAGTTTTTATCCCAAACTTCGTTTCTATGTGTTTTAAGTGCATCTTCTACTGCTCCATTCAATCTGTTAAGCACTGTCTTATCCTGAGGTGCGCGAGTGTTATGAAATCTCTTCCTAGCTCTGCTCTTCTCTCTGATCAGGTCCATAATGTCCTCAGGCAAACGATCAGGCTTGGGAACAGGTTTCTGGAAGGTTGCAACCATTATAGCGGACTTAATCTGTTGGGTGAGGCTAGTCACTGCAGATTCCACATCTTCTGGTGTGCATATGTGAGGGACGGGGTCCTATTTGATCCCGAAGTGCTTTAGACAATCTCTCCCACGATATGCCTGAATGAGAAGGAGGGGACAGGCATTCTTGTTCTCCCAATTGCAGTAGAATTGGGTTGTGATCCGACGACAGCTCGTTTAGTGATGTAAGGCTGTACTGTAGTTTAATGTCTTGCAGGATGACTATATCCAGGATATCAGCAGTGCCAGATGTACTGAGATGAGTTGGTTCGGTAGGTCCAGCCACAACAGCATGATTTAATCCTGTGTAGCTAGAAAGGATGCGACCATTTTTGTTAGTAGATTTACTGTTCCAAGCAGGATGCTTTGCATTGAGGTCTCCAGCAATGATGACCGGTCCTTTTACTCCAAGGATGGCATCCAGATCTGAGGTCAATAATGTCTTTAATGGATGGTTGTATGCAGAAAAAATTTTGAGGTTTCCAATTGAGTTTGTGAGAACATTGATTCCTCTGATTTCGAGGTTAGTGGTAGTAGGGTTGGTTATTGAGTGATGATTGATATAGTTTTTGATAAGCCACCTCTGTACCCAAGCCTGTCGTTTCTGTAAATCTGATACCCTCTGATTTTCAGGGTGTCAGCAGGCCCCAGGTGAGTTTCATTGATTAGCAGTATATCTGGGTTGTATCCTTTATTGAATTCCTGGATTTCTAACAGTTTGTTTTTTATACCGTTGGCATTCCAACCGATAATCCTAAGAGAGTTTGGGACGATTTGTTTTCTATGCATCAGAGAGTGCAGATAATATGGATTGGGTTTGCTGTAGGAATCTTTTTGTGACACTTAAGGATGGATTTGAGTTTCTGAAATCCTGCAGCATGTTTGCAAGAGAAGAGGTGATAACAGCTGATAGATTTGAGTGTGGATTATTCCGGTTCTGGGTTTGTACTATCTGTTTGGAGCGGGCCACATCAGCATATGTTCTTACTTGATGTTGAAGATTCGTTTTCTTAAGGGGCTCAGTTAATGATGGGCGAGCACCTGTTGTCATGTATTCACTCTTGGAGAACTGAGTAGCCTGAGCTTCAGGAACTCTCGCACTAGATGACGAGGTAGATTGATGACTTGGATCATTCCATCTGTTTTTGGGGTGATGTATACACCCTCTATAATTAGCAGGGTGAGGACCCCCACAATTAGGGCACTTACCCGGGGTGGATTTTGGCTTGGCGCAGGTGTTTGTGGGGTGATTCTCGCCACATTTTAGGCATTTGAACTGAGCTTTGCATAGCTTCTGGGCATGGCCAAATTTTTGGCATCGGTGGCACTGCCCAGAAGATGATTTCTTTCTCAATGGTTCTGGGGTGATTTTGAGTCCACAGATTGATTTTAAATTATAAATGTCTTTGTAAATGTTATGAATTTCTACTAAAACTAAAGGCATAGGTGTCTTATTTGATCTAAACATTCTAGTAACCTTTATGGGGGGTAGTTCCTGTAGGTTAAGGTCAGTAACTATTTCATCTGTGTCAATATCTTCGGAGACACCTCGTAAGACTACTTTCAGATTTTTTTCGGAGGCAAGTGAAAATGTGTGATATTGGGTTCCTCTAGTGTCGAGTTCCTTTGTAAGATTTCTATAGTCAGCCACCGTGGTGGGCTGGACTCGTATTCCCTCGTCTGCATTTTTAGCAGACGTGTAACGAATCTGTGAATTAGCCATGATGGTTCTGAGTGATGACCATCTCTGCTTTTCCCTTAGGATAACCGGTGGCACCTTTTCATTGGGGGAAGCAGAGGGATCTGAAATGGGAACATCCTCGTCCATACCAACAACATTTGTTGACTCAGCAGCAAGAATTTTTCTCTTCTTACGTGCGTGGGTTTCTTCTTGATCAGAAAGATTAGAGGTAGAGACAACTAGATTGAGTTTTTCCTCCATTTGAGGGGAGTCTTCATTTTCCTCAACATCGACTTCAGGTGAGGAATACAAATTTAAGTAGCCGGGCCAATCCCGTTCAAACTTTTTGAGGAGCTTTTTAATAAAACTGAGTGCTAGCTTTTTATCGAGTGACTCGATAATAGTGTCGGGGTCAATCATGCTGGTAGGCCATGTCAGCTTGAACTTCTTTTGGAGTTTATCAATGAGTTCAAGAGCTGGCTCTTTATCGAGCAAATCAGTGAATACGTCTAGGTCAGGTACGCTCATATTAGTTTAACTGCGTATGTGCGTTAATAAAATATCCCGCAGGTCTGAAGACCTGCCAGCAGAAATTTTTGTAAAATATCCCGCAGCCGCAAAGGACTGCCAGCAATATCAAGCATAGGCTTGTCAACCAGTAATAAGATGTTAAAATACAACAACAATGGCGATACTAATGGTAGTAGGCCTAGCGTATCGCCTTTGTGAAGTCAGTTGACTTACCTGGATAAACCAGTATGGAAAATAAAATGCCTGTTTATGGCAGCAAGCAAATAATTGATATTACTAATGAATAAGCATAAATCTCTAAAAACTTATGAGTCAAATTCACAATTCAGCATCAATAATACACGACACAAAACACTAACACGCGAGCCGCCATCTTAATCCATTCTACCAACCTTTTAACTACTATAGTAACTAGTAACATTACTGGCTTAACGGGTGAAGCAAAAGCTTTTCATATTCCCGGCTATCTTAATAGAGACTGTGAGTAGAAAGAGTTTATGAGCTAATTGCTCGCCCTCAGCAGGCTAGGAGATTAATCCTCAGTGAGGGGTTTGAGGATGGCTTTAGGTCTTTTGTGCTTCGAGTAGTCCATAGCATCATAGTCAGCAGCCAGTTGGATCAGTCTGTTAGGGTGCACAGTTGCCTTTGAAAAGAATTTGGTTGCTATAGTCTGCATGAAGGTGTAGATATAGTGGACCTCCGTGTCCCGGTGCAGTCGGACAGTTCGGACGAACCATGGAGCGCCCAGGATCATTCTGAGACACTTGTTCTGAATGCGTTGTAATTTAATGATATTTGAGTTTGAAGTATGGCTCCAGGCCGGTGAGGCATAGGTGAGTATTGGACGAACCATCAGTTTATATATGAGAAGTTTGATTCTGGTGCTCAGCTTACTGTTTCTGTTTATTAGCGGATAGAGCTGGGCTATGGTTTTTGACGTGTTTACACAGAGAGTCTTGATATGGGAGTTGAAAGTCAGTTTTCTGTCCATTACTACACCAAGATATTTGATCTCTGTTTTCCACTGAATTTTTGTGTTAAACAGGAGAATATCTTCATTAGGAAGCACTGATCTTCTAGAGAATAAGACGGCTACGCTCTTCTGAGGGTTCACATGGAGTCGCCATTTGGCAAAATATTGTTCTATTTGTAGTAGGTTTTCTTGCAGTTTCTTGATGGCTAAATGAGGCTTTAATGATCTGGCCAATATCGCCGTGTCATCAGCGTAAAGAGCTTTAATTGAAGATAATGGGTTGTGTGGGATATCATGCAAGTATAAGGAGAATAAGATCGGTGCTAATAAGGATCCTTGTGGAACTCCAGCCAAGATGTGTTTCTGTGCAGACACTACTCCACTTAATCTCACTTGCATGCGCCTATCGCAGAGGTATGTCTTGATGAGTTGAATGATTCCGATTGGAACACCGGATGATATAAGCTTGTATAGCAAACCATAATGCCAAACCTTGTCAAATGCACTGGCTAAGTCTAGGAAAACAGCCCCAGTGCATTGACGCCAGTTAAAACCTGTAATGATATGTTCCACCAATCTGTGTATTTGTTGAGTGGTACTATGCAACTGTCTGAAGCCAAACTGCTCCTCAGGCAGGATGTTTAAGTGGAGTACTGAATCTTGAAGCCTAGTAAGAATCACCTTCTCAGCAATTTTTCCGAGATTAGAGATGAGACTGATTGGTCTGTAATTTTGTGGCAGAGTGGGATCCTTTCCAGATTTATGAATTGGTATTATGTACGCCAGTTTCCAGTAGGAAGGGAAATACTTGTAGTGAAGTATGGAGTTGATTATGTTTGCTAAATGAACAATAGCTTTGCGAGGTAGAAGTTTTATAACTTTGTTGGAGATACCATCGGGTCCAGGAGCCTTTTTATTTTTGAATTTCTGAACAATAGCATATATTTCAGCAGGCGAGGTGGGTGTGATTTGAGTGGATTGTGTGGGAGCAGAATTGAGCGAATATCTGACATTACGGTGTATCTTGTAAATATGACTAATGTCAAGGTGGTCGTAGGCAGGTTTGCACTGTTTTTCAAGATGATTCGCTATTGCCTCGGCTTTTTCAGCATCAGTGTGGATGAGGCCTAAATCTGTTTGTAGAGGGGGAAGAGGTTTGTTTTTGTTCTTGATCTTACGGATAAGATTCCATACAGAGTGGTTATCAGTGGAGATGGAGGTCAGTTTTTCTTCCCAGAGTTGAGATCTATGAGTTGCGAGTGCATCTCTCACTGCAGAATTTAACCTATTTAAGATCCGCTTGTCTTGTGGTGCCCTAGTGTTGTGGTATCTTTTCCTAGCCCTGTTTTTTTCCCTAATCAGATTCATAATATCTTCGGGCAGATGGTTGGGTTTGTGGGTAGTTACAGGGGTAGTAACTGCTGCACAGGCTGCTGTGATCTGTTCTGTTAGATTTTTGACAGCTATCTCAATTTCCTCTTTTGATTTAATGATGGGAACAGGACCAATATATTTTGGAAGCATCTTGGAGAGCCTTTCCCAGGGAATAAATGAGTGAGGGGGTGGAGATAATTTTTCAAGATTTCCTAATTTTAATCGTATTGGGTTATGATCTGATGATAAATCATTGATTGTCATTAAATTGTATTGGAGTCTAATGTGCTGCAGTATGGCAATGTCCAATACATCAGCCCTACCATAAGTGTTGTGATGGGTGGGATCAGCAGGGCCTATTACGTGAAGGTTGTTGAAATCAGCATAGTTCTGTAGTATCTGTCCATTTTTGTTAGTGGAGTGGCTATTCCAGGTAGGATGTTTGGCATTTAGATCCCCTGCCACAATGGTAGGCTCTCCAGTATCAAATATGGCATTCAAGTCAGAAGATAGTAATGATTTTTGTGGTGGATGGTATGCTGCAAAAATTTTTAATTTGCCTACTGAGCTCGTGAGAATCTCAATGCCAGTGACCTCAAGAGTGGAGGTAGGAGGAAGGTTTATGGAGTGATGTGAGATAAAGTTCTTGATGAAAATTGCTGTGCCTCCACCTCTGTGGGTTGATCTGTCAGTTCTATATGATTGATATCCGTAGATTTTGGGATTGTCTGCTGGTCTTAGATGTGTTTCGTTTAGTAATAGAACATCTGGCCGATGTCTATGGACAAAATTTTTAAGTTCTAGGATCTTATTTCTTAAGCCGTTGGCATTCCAGGCTATTATCTCTAAGGATTCTGGTTTTAATTTTTTACTGTTCATTAGTGAGCGCTGAAATGATGACTTGGGTGTCTTTGAGGAATCTGTTAGTAGAACTTTGTGAAGGATTAGATCTGCTGAAATCTAATAGCATATTTGCCAGGGACGCGGTGATGATAGCTGTCAAATTTGGGCGTGAAGCTGGCTGTTCTAGGGATGTCTGTTTAGGGCGGGTTACATCCGCATATGACCTGGACTGCCTTTTTAGAGTTGTTTTTTGAGGGAACTCAGTTTTCGGCAGATGGGCTTCTGAATCTTTATTCTGAACTTTAGGAGACTGTGAAGTAGCTGCAGATGTAGGTGAGCTAATGGAAGGAGAGAATGTTCCCTCTTCTGACCTCCTATTACGTGGATTATATAAACATCCTTTGTAGTTGGATGTGTGAGGGCCGCCGCAATTGGCACATTTAGCCGGGGTAGATTTTGGTTTAGAGCAGGTGTTCGTTGGGTGACCAACCCCACACTTCAGACACTTGAACTCTGCCCTGCACATTTTCTGGGCATGCCCAAATTTTTGACATCTGTGGCATTGCCCAGTAGAAGCTCTCTTCCTTAGCGGTTCTACCGAGATTTTCAATCCACAGATGGTTGTCAAGTCATATATGTGTTTGTGGGCTTGACTGATTTCGATCAGCACCAGTGGCATTGGAGTCTTGTCCCTCCTGGTCATTCTGCTGACCTTGATTGGTGGTAAATCATTCGAGTGCAGATCCGCAATGATTTCATCTATGGAGACATCCTCAGGTACGCCTCTAATTACGATCTTAAGATTTTTTTCGGAGCCGAGCGAATAAGTATGGTACTGGACCCCTCTAGAATTCAGTTCTGCTGTCAACCTACGGTAATCTGAGACAGTGTTGGGGTGGATTTTGACACCATCTGTGATATTCTTTGCATTGTTGTACGAAATCTTTAGGTTGTACATCATGTTCTTTATTGTCATCCATTTTTTCTTCTCACGCAGAATAATCGGGGGGATCTTTTCCCTTGCGGAGGTAGGAGAGTCTGCAGCAGAGCCATCTTCTACTACAACATCCATTATTGGTGATTCAGAGGTCGCGGTTTTTCGCTTTTTGCTTGCGCGAACCTCCTGAAAATCAGCATCAGCATGGTCAGTGCGGGAATGATCATCAGCCGCCGCTGATTCCTCAGCAGCGCCGCCCTGAAGCAGTTCAAGAAGCTGAGCATCGTCAGCATCAACCTCTTGAATTTCATGAACTACTACCTTGCCAGGCCATTTTGTGTGGAGCAGATTTCCAATGTGCTTGAAAATGGCCAGGAGCTGTTTAAAGGTGAGGTCCTCGTACGGTACATCTGTGGTTGGATCCGCAAGTTGTTCTGCGGAGCAGTACATGCTGTCCATTTCCACCGCACTATGGTAATAGACAGTTTCTATAACACAATGGCGATGCTGATGGCAGTAAGCCTAGCGTATCGCCGTTGTTTTAGAAAGAAAAGGTTAACTTACCTACTAGATAAAGCACTGAGGAAAATATGTGACTAATTATGGTAGCAAGCAATTAACTACTAACCCTAATGATTAAGCATAACTATAACTCGCTAAAAACATATCAAACCCGATTGTAATCCACTATCAATAATACACGACACTAAACACTACAACACGAGCCGCCATCTTCTCGGAAGTTCACCATTCGCCTTGCTTTTAACTACTATTAACAGATAATCAAAATATCAAGGAAAAATATGTTTCATTTAATATGGTGTATGAATAAACTATAAATATGTCAACAGATATAAAAGGTTTAATTTAATAGAGAACTATCTCCGCAATCCAGTTTAATGTTTACCAAACAACCGTTACATGATGAGTAAAATACCTTAAAAATCATGCTTTTTAGTAGATATATAAAAACACGATAAAGTATCTCGGATGGATAAATGAATGCTTTTCATATTTCCCGTTGTCTGTAGAAGAAAATATATGGATGGGATGTTAATAAGGTGCATTAATAAACTATAATTAAAAATATAGTTTTAAAATACTTTAGGAAAATTTGTTTAATTTTAATGTATAATTATTGTTTATAAGAAACTGTATTATTTTTCTTCTAAAAATGAAGAACAGTAGTGAATATTATATTTTCTTAAATCATGAAGTTAATAAACTTCCAGGTATGCATTCAACAAACAAAAAAAAGAATCAAAACATTCTTTCGAATAATGGATCTGCAGTTGTATTACTATTTATAATAATTTATAAAATTATAATTTATAATTTTATAAAAATAATTGATAATTTATATAATTTAATTTATATTTAATTTATAATTTATAAAATATAATTTATAATTTACAAAATATAATTTATATATTTATAAATATAATAAATAAAGCAATTTGGTTTCTTTAATACAGCCACATTACAGCCACATTGACGTTCCTTCAATGTGGCTGTATTAAAGCCACATTGACGTTCCTTCAATGTGGCTTTAATACAGCCACATTGAAGGAACGTCCTCAACGTAGTATTGAAAATGATTAAAATAAAACATTGTAAATATCCATTGTTATTGGATGGCATATAAACAACGAAGGTCGTTGGGTTTTGAAAAGTTTAAACCAGTCAAATAGGTGGTAGCAGGTCATAAAATACAACCTTCGGAATGAGATGAGATGGTACTGAACTATTCTAAAACACATGGATTCTGCCCTTTGGCCTCTATATTTCCTTTTATTGGCGATCTTTATTTAACTTTTTTAATGCTAGACCATAAAGAAAAGGCGAGCCCAAGTTAAAATCTGCACAGTCTATGTGGCGAAAACTGTATTCGTATTATTTCACGATCATTTTCAAGTTTCAGTTTTGTTTAATACATAACAACTTGTTTTTTAATGGTTAGTTTTTTTTGGAAGCTGGACTGGTCACAATTTGTCTATATCTGTGCCAATTATTGTTATTTAAGTATTCATCCTCCTCCTCTCCTTATACCTATATTAGGCCTAGTGGCCTACTACATTCGTATTAGGTAGGACCTGTTACTATTTGAAACGGCGACCGCCTCGAGAATAGGGTGGTTAGCCCTTTGCCTCCCGATGTGTCCTATGTCTGTAGATGCGTGGGTTCACGGAAGCGGTTTACTTGTTGTGTGGAACGAAAAACCCGAGTTTCCAGGTCATAAAATTCCCTACGTGCGTATGAGACCAGATAACTCACTTTTAGTCGAAAAAGACCAGATAAAGGTTCGCTACGTTGCTGACGGGAATCGAACCTAGGTCTTTCCGACCAAAGGCCTTCGTCTATATCGACTGAGATACGGAGGCCTACTATTGAAATATACATGCTACTCGAAATACTTAATTGAACTATTTTAAATTTGCATTGTACAGTAATTTAAATTAAACTTTTTATTTTGTATTAGCCTGCTTAGTAAAGGAAGTGAAATTATCCTAACAAAGTTCTATCAATACCTTCAAGATGCAACGAAGAACTCTGTCCTTTTGAAAAAGATGACAGCAGAGGAATAAGAATGTTTAGAAGTTCATTTTCTATCCAACTAACTCAACCCAGTTCCCTAAATAGCTGAGCAGAAGTAAATATTTATGTGTATGTGTTTATACATGTGTATGTGTGTGAGTGAGAAAAACAAGAAGAAAGAGAGAGAGAGAGAGAGAGAGAGAGAGTAATCAGCTAGAAAGATAATTTGTAAATGCAAAATGAATACGAACTCAAAATTTGTAATCAAACAATGGTGTGTGTTAAATGATTAACTATTTATATTATTAATAATAGTAAAACAAATGCAATACATGTAAAAACTGCATGTAATTAAAAATTACATTATTGTTCTTTAATCATTCTTATGCAATTAGTAATAAGAATGGCAGAAAGCCAAATTCGGTCACATAGGTAATAAGATATGTCTTAAATATAAATAATCTAAACAGAAACTGGTTAACCAATAGAGAAAGAAAAAGAAGAATGAACTCACATATAAACCAAAATGGTTAGTATGCCAATAGAATTGCAGAGGATACATCGAAACACTTCATTCTCTAACAGTTAATGACCATGAGAAGTAATTTCAAAATGAAATGTACCAAATAAGGATATCCCTCAGGGTAAAATGATCTGTGGGTATTGTAAATATTATGTGCCATGATGTGTATATATTCGTTGTTGGTTAAATCACATAGATCCTGTAAAATTAAAGTTTCTTTCCATAGATCTATACCTCCAGAAAGTAAACTTGTAATTTCGATTCATGTCATCGATTAGAGAAAATTTTTCTATAATTTTTCATATTTATATTTTAATTTATTAATATTTTTATGTAATTCTCGAGTGAGGTAATCTTGGACAGAGGGTTTTATCTCCCAGAAGTGCGGGTATTTAACCCCACTACTCAAGAAAATTGACAGCAGAAGTTCGATTTACACTACTTCAGACGGAAATCGATAGAGTTAGGATGAGAAACCAAGATGTGGCGACAATTGTGTGTCATACTCTGATCCACAAATGCCTACTATGAAATCGGTGATAGCTTTTGGAAAACTATCAGCGACGGCTAAGGTTTAGTGATTTATTTCCTAAAGATTTACAAACATTTAGGGATAAATAGCCCCTTTTGCAACCTTAGAAAAATAACATCCTTAGACTGATTTTAATGTATTAGTTTGTTAATCTATTATCTAATCCATTATTGCCAATCTATTTCAACTTTCAGTAAAATCGATAAACACATGATATACACGTGTTTTACTTACACATTTCTTACGTTTTCTTCAGAGTGTTGTGTGATTGTACCACCCTTAATATGCAGTCATGTTTCTTTACGTCTATACTTCTTTAAGTAAGTAGGTAAGAAAGAAGTAAAGTCATCTTTACTTCTTTTATATGTTGTTGTATTGCATAAGGAATGAATGAAATTATTTCTTATTTATTATTGCTATACGGACACCTGTATGGAGTCTGAAGACTCATCGCGGGAGATCCAATCTATCATACCTCTCCTTCACCCCATTAACAAACAACTGACTATGATAACCTTCACAACTTTCCAAGCAAAACATCTAGTCCTCACTCCTCTACTAACCATACCTTTATTCAACTTCCCGGGATGACTCTTGTTCTGGTCCCTCTAGCCAAGTGCTGAAACATTTCCCCTGCATATATCCTATAAACCCTTGAAGCAACTTAAATGTTTCTATCAAATAACCCATTTTTTTTTCTCCTGTCGATAAACCTATGCAATCCACACACCTTTAATCTAGTCTCATAGGGATCATTCTACAGGACACTCACCATCTTGGTCACTCTCCTCTGAATCCACTCTACCGCTTCCTCATCCCCAAGAAACGCAGGGTACCAGACTTGAGCACAGTAATCCAGATGTGGGCATATCAAGGCCTTATAAAGAGAAATAACAACTCCCTTATCTCTACTTTTAATGTGTTCTTCAATAGTCAAGCAATCTTATGGGTTACTTAAGCATTATGTCCTATAAACTTTAACTTTCTTTCTACGTCTATCACCACTCCTAAATAAAAGCTTCATCTATTTCCTGGAGTACAGTGCCCTTAATGTGATACACAACTTGTAATCTTTTACTTTATATATCCTCCACAACATTTCTTTCTTCAACTCCTACCCGATTAATCCTCCTTGCCCTAGGTATACAATTTAATACTGCTTCCTCTAGATGACCCTTTACTATATCTCATGCACTACGAACATCCTTACCCTGTAGTGCTTTATGCCATGGCACAGATTTAAGCTTCTTTCTATGCATGTCATAATCACCTGCCTGGTAGTTCCACAAACACTTCTTGATATTATATCTATTGATATATATATTGATATATATTCTTGATTATATATCTGAATAACTTCGCAGTTAAATCTGCGAAGTTATTCAGATATATAATTTATAGAGTCATTTATGAATAACTACTACTTTTATTGTTTCTTTGTTTGTGTCACTTGCTTTATTGCCGCTCTTATATCTGTTGTATTATATTATAACATCTGTTATGTAGCCTATCTTGCTTTTTGTTATCTTTCTTAATGAAAATATATTATCGAATATCTATTGGTGTGTTATTGAAACTAAAACTGATAAAAATATAATCATTGATTAAATAAGAAAAGCTAAATGAATGGCTGAACGCAAATAGATAAATGAAAGGGATACAATAAATAATAAATAAAAATGAAATAAATACAAGTATATAAAAATAAACATAACTATGTAGATATCTAAATTATGCATATATTAAATGGATAGTGGCCAATCCCTTAATGCATAACAGTATACATATCCACAAGGAGATGTGTTTTGCATTATGGGAGATACTGGGATAGGAGTGTTGGTATATTGCTCCACCTTTGCTACGAGTTGCCTGGTGTTGTACCACTCACCCAGGTAAGATAGTACAACACTATATTCCGTTCTGAAGATATTTTCAGGCGCAAACTTTGTTTGCTCTCACTGGGATAAAGGATTAAACTAAATTTATTATAGTCTAACCTAGTGAAAAATAAACTTCCACTCAGCTTATAGGAGGAGGCGCTGCAAAGAACGAAGTTCAACTCTTACCTGAGCTCCTCAGAACTCAACTGGATATTGTTTTGTATTTACGTCGCAAATAACACTCACTGAAAACTTAGACTTCGTTTATATAAATGTCAACAGAAATCATATGCAAGGTCAGCTTACTACACGAGTCTCTCATCCACCGCAGGTAGTATATACACGAATGTTCGAGCAGTCATTTTTGGTGAAGTGATTAACTTAACGACGAAGTTATCATTGTATCTTCATCATGCTTTTACAGTTAATCATTTCTTATTACAGCATTAAATTCATAAGGGAATTTTTTTTTAATATAGTCTATTAGTTTATTATTTTTTGAGAAATAATAATAACGTTTGGATTGCTTATATAGAAGGAAAACAAATCTATTTGTACATTGTGTGTACAATGTACAATTGAAAACGAATAAATTCGAAACAGTTTTAAATATAATGGCAGCGCTTTATTTGCAGATAGAGGAGCAGCTGGAGATGTTGACGTAAGAAGCCAAACATCAAGAGATGACTGTGTGATACTTAACATAGGAACCTCATCCTGTTCGTTAGGGAAAGTAAAAAATATTCATGCAGATACAAAAATTAAAATATTCAATTCATGTATAAAATAATTTCTTTTATACTGATGTGTGCGGATAATATTTCTGATAAGGGCCTCAAATTATAAGTAATAAACACTACTCCAAAGAACAAATCTAAGATCAATATGGATTTGACATAAACCTTGCAAGGATAATCAAGGAGTCTATCATACAGCATTGGAATATATCCCACCGGACAAGAGAACGTCAGGCCGTCGTAATACTACTATACATAAAGAAGGCTACCTTTACAGTGGCTACCTTTACAGATCCTGATGTTCCGTACGGAATTTGGAAGAACAAAGAAGAAGCCCCCCCCCCCCCCAAAAAAATCCATATTCATAACAGAAACATATTTTTTTTTGTGTGTAATTGTTCAATCACAAATGCCGTATTTAGTCTCATTTGCAACGTAGAACATCTTATTCTTTCATTATACCCATTAATTTATTTTTAAATAATAAACTGCTTTTATTTTATGAAAAAATATCTACTTATTCTTACTGTAAAATCACTACCTGGATTTTAACAATTTAAAATATTTAAAATATAAATTTGTGGAATCCCGATAAATAGAAATAGCTACACATGTTCTTTAGTGAGACGTGCTAAAAATTAACGCAAATGTTAGAGCCAAGAAGGCTTTCATTTGGAAAAAAATATATATCAAAGAGCCATAATCTTTTACAGCCTAATAAAATAAGCTTCGAAAAATTTGAAATATTGGCAGAGAATTTTCTTGGTATGTATTATAGACGAATATACAGCCAAAGTTCGTCTTTTACGTAGTAGAAGCTAGGCATGGCCATATCCTCATAAACTCTCTAGTGATATTTCGAAACGTTTGAAGTTTTTATTTTATTTAGATATAAAAATGGGATGGATCTTTAATATCGTCAATATATTAAAATTAATTTCAGTTGAATTTGATTGACTGTGTTTATTATTTTTTTTTTTTTAGGATTCTGAAAATCTGTTTTTCTCTTTTTCTTAATAAACACCGATGTTAAGCAAAATAAAATAAAAAGTGATCTTTTATTTTATTTTGCTCAACATCTGTTTTTATAAAGAATTATTGCGCTATTTATTTTTTACTTTCTGTTGAATGTGTACTTTTTTGTGATTTTTCTCGTTTCCTGTCTTTCGAGTTCAAAATAAAATATGTTGTCGTATCTTAACCGACGGTTGTTTGGATTTCAAGTGAAATCTAACATTTCAGCCTCAAACAAATGGAAGGCTGCTACACTCTCGTGAATGGAAAGTTCGCCATTGAAGTGCAGAAGCAATTCAACCGGGGATGAGCTTAGTAAGCGGATACTTTTAAGCAGTGTTTATTTTCTGCTCCTCGCGGGAGTTCCACTTCTCTGTTGAACACAAGCAGAAATATATTTGTACACCACACACACGTTATTTAAATAAATAAGTACATTTATTTGAATTACATATTTTTATTTTAACTATATTATATGCGTTTATCAGTTTTTATTTACATTATATGATATACTTTATATATTGCTGGAGAAAGATGATGAAAATACGTTGGACAGAAAAGAAAAGTAATGAAGAAGTTCTGAATATAGTTCATGAAGAGCGGTCATTAATGAAACACATCAATAAGAAAAGAAAAAGCCTAATTGGACACCATTTGAGGCATGGGGGACTGATTACAGAAATAATGAAGGAGACTGTAGAAGGAAAGAGGCTGACCAAGAATTTCATATATAAATAACATAATGATTCTAACTGGCACTAAGAGTTATGAAGAGATTAAAAGGAAGTCACAAGACAGGATGTTGTGATGTGCTGCTATATTTAGCAATTTTCGGATTGATGCACCAAAGAAGAAGAGATATGATATACTTTATATATTTACATTATATATATATATATATGATATACTTTATATATTATATTACATACAATATACTTTATATATTATATATTTATATTACATGATATACTTTATATATTTAAGTAGTAGGGGTGTCACTCTGAACAGGATCAAGATAAGATAAGGAATCGTGACGTCATTGTTTGATAAGAAGATGATGTCATTGGGGACGTGACGTCATGACACTGGAATGTTTGGAATTGCCCTGGGGGCATATATGTGTGTGGGACGTCTCGTTGTTTGTTTTTTTCGCGTATGGAATTCTGGGTGATGGTAGAGATAAGGATTCGTGTTGTGATTGGTGGTGCACTTCTGACAAAATCAAGATCAACATAAGATAAGGAATGGTGATGTGGGTGTGTGTTGTTATGAGATGTAGATAAGTGATGTCATTTGTTAGTTGTAAATAAGTGACTTTCTTGTTGCAAAACTATTTTCCTTGATCAGTGTTTATGTAACATGGCACTTCCTCTTTAAAAATAGACTCGAAAGCATTAACAACAGCGTCTGCTGATTTCTTCTTCAGGGTTCGAACCCACGCAAATCGGGAAAAACAATCAATGCATACAAGAAGGAAACACACACACCCCCATTCTCTTTTGCAAGGGATGACATATCTGCGAAATCACATTGAAAAGTGTGTAAAAGTGTCGGGACTTTGAGTTGATTGCGTTTGAACTTTCTTCTAATGGGTTTATGTCTCACATAAGTAGGTTGTGTTGCTCACCAACTTTTCACCGTTTCATGTGGCAAATTTGTATGATTCTGTAAAGCTTTGATACTTCCAAAACTAACTACTGTATTAGGATTATAGTAATCTGCTCATTTTTCCATTACTATCAATGAATTATTTTTCTTTGCAGATGAAAATCAAGAACCATCGCAAAAGTGGCAGATACTTGCTTTTATAGCAGTACTGCTATTATTAACGTTCGAGGAGGAGGAGATGTCAACAATATCGACAACAACAACAACATCACAGGAAATAATGTTTTCGAAAAGTCTAAAGAAGGATTTTACAAAGTGTACAAGATTCCCCATGGCAGTTACAATTCATCCACTGAACTTTTTCAAGCAGTGTTTGATGTGAGTTCTGTGATTACTTGAAAAAAGAACCCAAACAACACCATTTCTCTGACAGTCCCAAAATATTACAACCTGTTGTTTCCCAAGGTAACAACAGGTTGTAATATTTTGGGCCTTCTACTGAGATTAAATCAGAATAAACAAAATATGCGGCTACACCCCTCTTTATATCAACTGGATATTTCTCTATGATTGTACCTTTCAGTTTAACACCAATCTGATTAAATTTTTTTCTTTGTAAGTGAAAATCAAGAACCATCGCAAAAGTGGCAGATACTTGCTTTTATAGCAGTACTGCTATTATTAATATTCGCGGAAATTGCCATAATCATCATGAAGCAGTATCAAAATCAGGCAATCAAACATGCCTCATCAAATAAATGTTACGACAAGAAAAACACCATTTGCATTGGTGATATCTGTAAATTTCTATTTCTGAATATTGCATTGTAAATAATATCTGTGAAATAATTATGTAAACTTAAAAGAACAAACAGTGTTGTTGATGTGTTATGTATATTTAAGTAAGATCACTTTGGAAATCGCAGTGAATTCACACACGCTTTGTTTATTTATTTATTGAACTTTACGATCTTAATTTTAGACAAATCAAAATATTCGAATGAATTATGAATAAAATATGAACTTGAATTAGAATTTGAATATAGAAGAAAATACAGATGAGCTATGGAAAAATGTGTGTGTTTTTCGACACCAGTATATAATTAAATTATTCAGAAAAGCTCGAAACACATCCGCCACTAGACTGTACTCTACTCTAAGAATTCCCACCCTTTAACAGGAAAGATATACCCCATAATGTATTGGAAATTAATACACCCATCCAAAGACAACCAAAGAAAACATGAGACAATGACGGATGTGTGTCACCCTGGGAAAATTCCAAGATATCTTATCTCAAAAACATCGCTCACAATTCCATAGCCAAACCAAAACACCATGTTATATCACAGAGAGACATATGTTCCCCAGAAATTTCCAAACACATAACATAATTATTCTTATCTCTAAATATCACTCACAATGCAATAAATGAACCAAAAACACCACGTGATGTCCCGGACAGACGAGAGGCCCCAGCGAAATTCTAAACATTCCAAAATCTATAATAACAAACATTCATGTCACGATATCTTATCTCATCTCGATCTTGTCAGAAAAAACCCACCAATCACGACACGATTCCATATCCACTAATATCATCCTTTCAATTCAAAACAATAACGTCACTTATTTATAACTACAAAATGACGTCATTTATTTACAACTAACAAATGATGTCATTTATCTACATCTCATAACAACACACACCCAAGTCACCATTCCTTATCTTATCTTGATCTTGTCAGAAGAGCACCACCAATCACAACACGAATCCTTATCTCTACCATCACCCAGAATTCATATATGAACAAAAACAAAGAACGTGACGTCACACAGACATATGCCCCCAGGGAAATTCCAAACATTCCAATCTCAAGACGTCATCTTCTTATCAAACAATGACGTCACGATTCCTTATCTTATCTTGTTCAGAGTCCATTAGTTCTTAAAAGAACTGGGCGATGGACTGAGTCCTTGACTCTTTATCCCGTCATCTGAATGAAGAAAATCTGCGTGGATAGGGTGTTATTGAGCTAAAAAGCTCTAGTCATGGCTGGGTAACGGCAATAGCGGAGCCTCAGTTAAAACTTCATTAGCTACAGCATTGCCATTTGTTACCCTGGAAGTCCTAAAAAGGACTCAGCATCCCGCTCTTGTTCAGAGTGACACCCCTACTACTTATTTACATTATATATATATATATGATATACTTTATGTGTTTATATTTTACATTATATATATATATATATATATATATATGATATACTTTATGTGTTTATATTTTACATTATATATATATATATATATATATATATATGATATACTTTATATTTATATTATATATGATATATTTTATATATAATTTACATTATATATATATATGATATACTTTATGTGTTTATATTTTACATTATATATGATATACTTTATATATTTATATTTTAGATTATATATATATATATATATATATATATATATATATATATATGTATATATATATATATATATATATATATATATATATGATATACTTTATATTTATATTATATATGATATATTTTATATATAATTTACATTATACATGATATACTTTATATATTCCACATAATCTCACATTATTCTACACAGCCAAGCAAAAGGCTAATAAAAATTCGAGTAACGAAAACCCCTTTGGCAAACTATAAAATTAGGATTATTTAATATATAAAAAGGTGTTCTATAATAATTTTGAATTTTGTTATAAAGAATGTAAGAATAATTCAATTATTTTCAAATATTAGAATATATTTTTATTTCGATATAATTCTTTAATAAGCAGATATAATTAAATATGGTAAAAGTTATTTATGAAGAAATGAAATGAATAACTTTAGTGTGATGTTGCATAGCAACGGCTTTTGATACTCATATACGCTGTTCTCGTAACTGATGAGTTCAAGGTTTATCATAGAGAAGAAAAGTGTGACTTTATCATATTAACAGCCAAAAGCTATGATTAAAAAAGACTCACGTAATTAAGAGAATTAATGGAAGGATGCAGAACGGAATCAAAGTTCTAACCCTTGTCTTCTTTAAATTGTTTTCCAACTACATTATTTGCAACTAAGAATAATTAAGTGATGCAGAAAAAAAATATTGATTAATACAATTTGGTTGTGTTTCGGTTTGTACTTTATTGACTCCGTTTAGCTATTAGATTAGGAAGATCTATACGAGCTCGTCTATATACACTGTGTTACCAAAAGTAAAGAGATCCAACGACAGTTGTTTAATCTTTCTCTTTAGAACATGATTTATTAGATAATTTGCGAACACCGTAAATATCAATTCCAATAAAACAGTTTCTATCTTACATTCTTCCATAAAATCTTAATACTTCATTGCCTCAGTTTACCAGTAATTATTTATTTTATATAAATTCCTTCGGTGAGTTTGAAAGTATAAATTATCTTAGCCCCTTTATTGCAGTGAACTGCTTTTGTCGTGCGCTATTGTATTTATTTTATATATTCTTAAGATATGGAATGCATAATTGACTGTTTGCTATAATCTTGCTCTGAGTGACGTTTAATAGTGACAAAGATAAACCAAGTATTGGGATTCCTGAGAACTACAAGACTGGCGTCAGCCGAATCGACACATATTCATGTATTAGGCCTTGTAAATCGACCACTTACAGATGATTTATAATATTAGAGTTGCCTATAGGCTTAGCAATTGGGAAACTTCGAAATAAATTTAGTAAGAATGCTTTGCCGGATGGATAGCCTTAACCGATCAATGCTAAATAAAATATTGTGTTCAATTGTTTTGATTGCATTTTTTCAATGTTTGCACTGAAGAACGCTTTAAAAAGAACAAAAGGAAAATCTTTCTCTAAATGTGTCAGTCTTAAAGTTATTAAACTGTCATCACACGTGTAAGAATACTAACTAGCTCTCCTATCTTTTGCTGTAGCTCACTGCAAGTAATATTAAGGGGGGGGAGATTAAATAAGGTGATAATAAAATGCCAAGTAAATTAATCCTTAAGTGTACGAATGAGTATTTCAATCATCATACACAGAACATTAAAAATCCTAATTTTTTGATCCTTCAGAGTTCTACTGAGAGAATTTTGTCATCTTAATAAAATTAGTAGGGTGAGGCAGGTTGAGACAAAGTCTTAGAACAGACGAGGAGGAATCCATTATAACCAACGAAACGCAAAGATTTAGAGTCCAATGGAGGTGTATTATCCTCAGAGTATTTTAAATAGCAGTGCTTCTTTCATTTTCGTTGTAATGATAAGTGCAGACAGTGAAACTGCTTCTTATTTCATCTAAGAGGTATTTTTATTGTATGCATTGATCCGTTTGCAGTTTAAGCATTTGGAAATGTCTTAAAAATGAAAAAAATTACTTTGCTATCTATTCCTTCTTTCTTCCTTCTTCTTTATTTTCTCCCCCCCCCTCTCTCTCTCTCTTTATCTCTCTTATATTACTCTCAAGGAAAATGGAAAAGCTAACCACTTCAAACCCTCTGGATTCAAATCGCTTGTTTATCTAAACAAGCGCATTAATATTTAGTTTTCAAAGCTTTGAGGTGCATTCTGATTTTTCACTTATTTTAATACCAAATATTTGTAATCTTTTATTTCATTTTCTGTTTCTTTATTCATTGTGATATATCAACAGATTAAGAAAGCTTTTGTCTATTTCCAAGTTAAAACAAAAGAAGACTTGACTGTTGAAAGAAAAGCATCAGCTCTTTGCAGAGTTATAAAATTATTTATTTACTTTTTTATTCTGCCAAACTAGCATGAATTACAAAATCAGAGATGAAGCATTTTAGTCTCTGAATTAACATTAAATTTGAATAATTTCTTTTTTGATTTTTATTACCAAGTTTGTTATGAATTCTATTATTTATCGGTTTATTTATTTATAAAATATGTAAACGAGAAATGTTAACAAATGTCAATATTTATTTTCAGTTTATGTTATTGCTAGAAGAATATCTTTGAATAAATATTTACTATTCTTTGGAAATGTAAAATATATTTCTGTATATATAACCGGCTCAGGAATATGTAAACAAGGGAAAGAATTTCACTGGAGATTTACTAATACATAATACTCGCTTGAGTATTAAAACCAATATCCGATAACAGCGCCACCCTTCTATTGATAGGATAGGATGAAGTGCTGATGAAAAGAATTTTTCGTGGATTACAGAAATGAAAGAATAGAAGTTTAATGCCCTAAATTCAAAAAAAAAAAAAAATTGGAAAAGCAAAATGTGTATTTCAACAATATAAGATGAAATAGGTATTTTGCTTTTACATTCCAAAATGTCTATTTCATCTTGCATTGTTGAAAAAAAAATTAGACATAAACTGAATAATACAGTTTATACAAACTGTATTATTCACATCTTATGAATTGTAAGAAATTTAGAAACAGCTGTCTATCGTAATGTACTATACCATCGAATAGAAACACTTATTTCTCATAATTATAACTTATATAAATTATTTGGCAAAAATTTCTAAAACTGTTATTTTTTATCCTTTTATTTTTATATAAAACCATTGTAATTAATAAAACCAAAATAATTTGATAGACATTGATTTATATTTTAATTCTATCTTATAGTTAAATTGAATTTTAATAGACATAAATAAATAAATATAAACTAGTCACATGTGAAGGTAATAATGTTTGGGCTGAACGAACGTCTCCTTATTGTATTATGTTGTGTGCTGCGGGAAGAATTAGTTTTTTTATGTTTTTTATTTCTGCAAAAATAATCAGTGTTAATATTGTTGTAATGACAAAGCATATTGGCCAGGACAGTGCTCATTAAATTGCAATTACTATCCATAAGAAATCGATATTCACACTGATGATAAGAGAGCATTTTCTTTCTTCACAGAGTCGGTATGTTCTGCACTTAGAATGGAAACAATAAAACGAGCCTATTTACGTGAAGGTCATGGAAGTATTTAATTGACTATTTCACTGTTCGTTGTCGTTATAAAAGAAGAAACTATCCATTATTCAGTTAGGCCCAAATTAATGTACAGAGATGGGCTATTCATTATTTTCTTTCGTGTGGATTCCCATCCTCCTATTGAGCTTGAACTTCACTTACTTCGACAAACTGAGAATGAGGAAAATATTGAACCCTTTCATTGATGCATTCTGCTGTTCGAATGGGTATTCACTAAGGAGGTTGTCCTGTCCAGAATGGATAATTTGTTGAGGGATTTACACCGTATCCCATAGATGTCACCAATCTCTTAAGCTAAATTTAAATACTAGTCGAATGAGAAATGATTGTGGTCAAAATTATAGAGTAAGGATTGAAACGTTCTGGAGTATAATGACCAACGAAGTCAGAAAGACTGTAATCAGTATCGATAGAAGGATAAAATTGATTCCTCCCTTTTCTATTCAACACCAAATGTGTAGTTTCTAGACTGCTTATGGCTGTTTGCATCTCCGCGAATAAATTATTTACTATACCCTGTAATTTCCACACGCAGTTGTTAATTGTACACAGTTGGAACTTTTCATGCATACGGATTTAAATTCATAGAAATTAATGGAATATTTCGTGTAATAAACACCTAATGTATCATGTCATTTAACTGCCGTAGTCATTAAAAAAGGGGAAATCAAGAATCTGTGATTTGGGATTTTATATAAAATGGTATGCCATAAGTAAAATGTAATTTTATTTGTAATTTTTAAAATTAAAAAGATAAAAAGTTTTAATAAAGTATATTTTACTTTATTTCTCTGACACGTCCAGATTTCTAGCGTAGACCTCTTCGATAAAAGTTCCGCCAATACAGTGTAAAAAAAAAACGTTCATTCTCTTTCCTCTGTTCAAAAGCCAAATGCCAATTTGAAACGATATTTCTATTCACCTATTGAAAAACACAGTTATTGAATTTCAGTTGTGGCAGTATCATAGATAGAGATCGCTGCAATATGTAACCACTACCTTCTCATCTTATAGATTTTCTTACATTACACGTAGAATACTTTGAAAACAGTCTTTGGGAACATGTGCAATGAACTCTTGATAACTTTCTGCTACGATATGACTTTTCACTCCGATTAAAGACAAATGGCAGTCATTGAAGAAAGGATTTACTTTTGAGAAGTATTACATGCAGTGGAGTAACGCTCATTAAACATGAAAGGTATTCACAGTTTTAATTCATGGATTCAATACACAGAAGAGCATGTTTTTATATGTATTTCCTTCTATGGTAAAGGATGCGGAACTAAATTTACTAAGAAACGCAGCATATGCACAAACTTTCTGCGAAATTTACATATCTTCATATTAAATTCAAAATTGCGAGAATTAATTGCTGATCATCAAGGTATCTTATTCTCTCAAGTCATCATATTGTCATTAGTCGAGACACAGAAGGGTTCCTGTGCTATATTGAAAAGACTGGCATGTGCTGGCGTTTGACCACGTGAGCTGTTTTAAACAATATCACAATGCTCCCCTGGTTAGAAATAAAAGAGTAATCATATTATTCCCTTAAAATTCACTCTACAAACCTTTTGATAAACCTTTGCATAAAGGTATGACAGAAACAAGAAAAGGACGAAAGTACATACAACACGAGCAAAGATAGGAAACAAGAAAATGTAAAAAAAGTACAAAAAGAAATAAATAATAATAATAATAATAGCGAAATCCAAGGAACAAAATAAAGCCCGAAATAAATAGATGTAATAATCAAAAGAACGTGTAAAAATTATTAACTGCTTTGCATACCAGAGAACGACAAAGAACAAAGAGGAAAGAAAATAGATTGATCGTTGTATATTCAAATTCTCTAGTCTGCAAATGCACAGTTATTAATAATGTCTTCGGATGCCCACACGATTGAAAAAATATTATTATTATTATTATTATTATTATTATTATTATTATTATTATTATTATTATTATTACATGACACCTCCATGGAGTCCAAAGACTCATCGAGGGAGGGCACCTATTCCACAACTCTCCGTCTGCTTACATCATCTATACCAACGCCATCTACCGCCCACCACTAGTATTTTCACAGACAACATCGTTTTTGTTTTGTTTTTGTTTTTAGCTTCTAATAGCTTTTAGCTTTCAGTAGATTTTACATCTGGAAGTGCTTTTGCAATCCTCCAAAAAAACCAGTCGCAATTTAAATCATTCTTTGCAACAAGAATCTCAGCTTAGCAGCAGAAATTGATTCCGGTAATTGGGAAGTATAGCTCCAATCCTAGAGTCAGAAGACATTTTTGTAACGTATTACAATAGCCTGTTAAACCTGATGGAGACAGCAGAACAACCCGAAAAGAACAGTTGCTGATTCATTTGTAGACAATGTCCATAAATCCCACATAATCCTCCTTAAGTACTTTTAAAGAATGACATCATTCAATGCAATGTTCTGCTATTTTCAGGAAAGTAGCAGAGAAATCAAGATAATTAGTCTATGGATGGGTTAGAATTTCAGTTACTACCGTCATCTGGGTTTCAGAGTATCAATATTTATCGTCTGTACATAGAAGGAAGTAAGGGAAATTCAACACTTCTCGTCGACGTTTTTGAAGTGGGATGAGAGAAACTAACAAAAGTGCGCACACACACACACACACACACACACACACACACACACACACACACACACACACACACACACACACACACACACACACACACACACACACACACACACACACACACACACACACACACACACACACACACAGCAGCAGCATACCACAAAATACAAATAATATAAATGATCTTGGTGTATACAATAAAAAATTTTAAAGAATCGATAAAAGAAACAGTAGAAAAGAATAAACAGACGCATAATAATAAAAATAATAATTGAATTAATGAAACTAAATCCAAACAGAATTAAAGGAATATAACATATTTATAAATAATGCAAATAACAAAAACATAAATATACAAATGGGGTTCCCTTTTCGGCTAGTACCGATGACGAGCTTTGTCTCTAAAGACTTTAGTCCAAATTTCGTTTTAAGAAAGAACTGATGTGAAGAATATCCATAATGGCTTCCAGATTAACGAGTGTTAGCCGGCCTGATATGACGTTGGCCCTGTCAATTCACTGAAGACACATTAACTTAGCAACTCGAATAATAATAACAAGGAATCCTCAGAAAATCATTATTCTTTCTTCATGTTTATTTTTCAATGGGAAACATTTGCAACCTTCCATTTCTCCTAAGAGCCTCCGTAACTCAGTCTGTTTCGACGATGCCCTTTGGATGGAAATACCCGGGTTCGAATCCTTTCTAGGAGGCGAAGAACTTTCATCAGGGATTTTCAACTGAAGGTGAGTTGGCCGGTCTCAGACAGAGGTAGAGGGTCCTCCCCCCCTTACGGGAAACTCGGGTTATTAGTCGCGCAGAACAGGCACCCCCGTCAGACCACACGCAATTAACATACATAACACACTGCGACTTTGCGACTTTGTGAATTTTTGAGGGGTCTGGAAATTTCTAAGTCATTTAGAACAAAACTTAATTAGTTTTATGTCTTCTTATATGGATTTTGGGTAAATCTTCTAAAGACTTAGCGAAAATGCCGTAAGTGCCCTAAGCCTCGGACACAATTTTGACGTTGCACCTATTGAAGTTCCTATATTGGATATTATGTACAACATCGAACGCGGAACCAGAAACAGCCAATAACATCAGACTTGACATAGCTAACATTCTCTCCCGTTCTTCACCTCTCAAGGTTAATTTATCTTCCAGTGAACTCTCTGCCATCAAAAAATTACGGAGAGAAAAGAGTATTGTCATCATCAGAGCTGATAAGGGTAATGCCACTATTGTTCTCAACTCCTCAGAATATAATCGAAAAATTGATATTATTCTCCGTGGTCGCGCTACCTACATACCACTGGAATACAATCCCACAAAAACCCAAGTTAAAAAAATTAAAAAACCTACTTAAAATGTTTCTTCCTGGCCTCCTAACATTAGAAAAAAAACTCAAACCACTCTGTTCTCGTCTCCCCCGGATACGGTTTCCCAAAAATCCACAAACCTAATTCTCCCCAAAGACCTATAGTAGATGCCACCAATGCACCTTGCTACAAATTATCAAAGCAGCTAGCTAACTCTTTGACACCCCCTCACTGGTCTTACCTCATCTCATGTAAAACACTCCACCATTTTAAAAACTTAATTGAAAATCTTACTTTAAATAATAAAGATATATTGGTCAGCTTTGACTTCATCTCTTTGTTTACAAATATTACCCTAATTGACACCTTAATACTCTTAATAAACGTTTTTCCTTCTGATATCTTAGGGCTCTTTTCCTTTGCCATCAACTCTGGTTATTTCTCTTGGAAGAACAAAATCTACAGACAGATAGAAGGAACTGCCATGGGTTCCTCCTCTCACCCCCTCTTGCCAATTATTATATGGGAAATTTTGAAAAACGAACGACTCTTCCCCTCTAAAACTTTCTATCTGGCTAAGATATGTAGATGATGTGTTCTCTATTTGGCCTCATGTCCCCAGACACACTAGATTCCTTCCTCAGTCACCTCAATAGTCTACATCCAAGAATCCAATTCACGATGGAAAAGGAAAATAACAAATAGTTTACCCTTTTTGGACACCTTCGTAACACACCTTCCTAATGGTAACCTTTCTTTCTCTATATATAGAAAACCTACTCATACAGGAAGACACATTCACTAACTCTCCCACCACCACCCCTCCTAGCAATATGGCATTATTAAAACTCTGACCAATAGGGCCCCCAATCTTTGTTCCAGTAAAACTGCCCTTTCAACCGAACTCAAACACATACACAACACTTTCCTTTCCAATGGCTATAATGACTACTGAATTAAAAAATAATCAAGTCCTTCCCCATTTCCCGACCATCTCTTCAGAAGGACTTCAGAAATGCCATTACCATTCCTTACATCCGTGATACTTCAGCAAAAATAAAAATAGCTAGATCATTAAAAAAGTACAATCTCCATACATCTTTTAAGTCCCACCGTAAACTTGCTACCCTTATCTGCTCCACTAAAGACCAGCTCCCTCCTCTTTCAGTGCCTGGTGTATATAGAGTACCTTTGTTCCAGTAAACCTACCTACTTCGGACAAACAGGCAGGTCAGCATCCATCCGGTTAGAAGAACACAGTTCTTACATCTGCAAACACGATTATGGTCAGTCTGGCTTTGCAGACCATGTTTTGGATACATCCCACAGGATCTCCTGGAAAAAAAAAACTACCATGCTCCACCATAGTAAATTCAAAAAAGAAAGACTATTCTTTGAATCTGCATCTGCATTCAGGAATCAACCTAATTTAAACAAATACGGTTGCATTAAACTTCCCAAAAGTTGTGAAGCTTTAATTATCAGAGATCCCTCTTTACATACCAGGCCACCTGTAAATGCCCATAGAGGGCGCACTACCTAGATAGGACTTTAGTTTCACTTTGTATTGTATCTGTATGTTTGTTGTTACAAAAAGTTTTTATAATCCCTGAAGATGTCTCTGTGACGATACGAAATATTGGAAGTATTAAACTTAGTTTTAATCCTTTCTCAGTGTTGTTAATATTCTATTAAACCTCTAACATGAATTCGGTGTCATAAATACAACTATATGAAACTATTAGTGGAAAACAGTTTGTAGTTTTACGAACATGTTCTGTTCCAAATTACTGGTCTGCAATAATTATTGAAAATACCATTGGCAGATGTTATCCTCAAATACTCTCACATCATACCATCTACCATACAGATGCCCTCCGCACACTCTCCGAGCTTGAATTAGCAGTTTATTGTTGTATTGATGTATTGTATGACATCAATATCAATAACAATAAACCATAGAAGGGAAAAAATGAAAGTATCTTAAATTATTCACAAAAGATTGCATTATATTCAAAAGAATTTCCCATTTTGAGCAGATAATTACTTGTAGCTGACCATCTTGCGGGTTTATCTCTACAACAATCGGCTTCTCTAAATGATACGATACTACAAATTAAGCCGCTTTAGCTGAACAATCCTCATTGGCCATGCCTTCTTCCATTTTATCAACTACACGGATTAAGATTTCTTGATTACTCTGGAACGAGTACAATTGCTGCTTTGAGTACATCAGAAGTGAGGCAGCTAAATCTTCTGATAATAGGCGAAATGTCTACTTGTTCCGTAACTGATTGGGTTTCACTAATATATTCTAAACAAATGTTGCCAGTATCCTGTAAAGCTAATAAACTTTTGACCATTAAAGCATTGAATGCATTCTAAGGCAATTTGGGTGATAAATTACTGAACTTAGCATTAGATTCCTAATTCCAGTCAGTCTAACAAGAGGTAGTATGATGGCGTATTTTAACTCAGGCAAGAGTGAATTTGCCATTTCAATCATGGCTGCTTGTTAAATGGACGCTTTTCTCTCGTTTGTTAAGTCGTTTAAAATTGGACTCCCTCTTAACTAGTAGGTTCTCGGTGATAAACTGGCGTCTATCTGTAACGAACTGATACAGCACTAAAGTAATTGGATATTAGCTGTGGATAACTATAGCGAATTACAAGGGATAGTCGCTGAGTTTCATTGCTCTGTTCAAGGATGATGTTAATTGATATCATTAATATAATATCCTACTACAGATATCGCATCTTACTTCGTCTATTAGAATCGTAATTCAAATGTCAAACCGCGGTCGTTAGGAGCAAAGTTTAGCTGTGGTGCTGCGTAGCGGATATAATTAAAATTGGATTATCGTATATGTTGTATCCTGATAGGCTAATACAGAGAACATGAAAATATCAATCTCATGCTTAAAATGAGAAGCCGATCCTAGAACTAGATAAACTAAAATTATTCGTTCTGTTGAGTTCACTCTTATTCGCCTACTAATTGTAAATTAGAAAGACAGCATTTCAGTAAAAGAGAAATCAAAACAATAGAAAATTATTTGGTTTCTATCCAGACAACCAAACTTACATTTATTTATTCGCAGTTCTCTCCCCACTGATTATCAATGAATATAAACAGATTTAAACTTCAATGGACAATATTATGATATTGTATATTGACAATACTAATATATTAATTATGTATCTTAAATAATTATAATAAATAATAATTATATCCTACCAAGGCTTCTCCCATAGTTTTTTTTTTTCGTTTTTATTTTAAATGGCTACTCTGAAATCGAAACTGCAGACTAATGTGAAGGCCGCCTATGGAGAGAAATCAGAATCATATTCTACTGAATTATATATCTTAAGTGGTACACTTATAGGTATTCAAAAAATAATATGAAGATATTATTTTTTCCTCTTAATTTGTGTCTTCAAACATGGCACTATTTTGTTATTGGTTCAGAAACCTGGGGCGTGAAGAAACAGATTTCAAAAATACCACCAAGTAATTATTAAAAAATATATATATATTTCTTAACTTATATCAGTGTATTTGCCTTTTAAAATTGCCATTTCCATAAGCTTAAAAGGAATATTTGGGTGTATTTTTTTTATTTGTTAGGTAATACATTAGATTCAAATTAATATCTTCGACTACTGGACGCAAGACATCATTGCAGGCGTGATAGACGAGTTTCGTGGTTACGGATGGAATCAGAAAATTGCTTACTACAAGTCTCAGTTTCACTCTTGGAAAACGTTTCGTATTTATTTTGATCGCTTGTGCAGGATTTCCCTATCATCTAACGTTGCACTAAATTAAGCTATAGATCACCATTTTCATATCATGGGGATGACTAATAATAATACCAGGAATAAATAATTATAAATATAAAAAGTCTTTGAAACTGAGCTGTTGTCATGGCGACGCTTGATGGAGAAAATTGAAAATAGAAAGTAGCTTATTTCACACACACACACACACACACACACACACACACACACACACACACACACACACACACACACACACACACACACACACACACACACACACACACACACACACACACACACACACACACACAACCTTAGAAATTTGATTTCTGTAACCTGCTAAATACTGACTTAAAAAAAAAAAAGAATTTCGTATTTTTAGATTACATACGGGAATGAAAATGTGCTTCAGGTAGAAATTGTAAAAAAAAAAAAATATTTAAACATGTTTAAAATTTAATTGAACTATCATTTTCACACTTCCCGTCAAGATGAAATCGGTAAATAAAGAACATGTTAATAAAATCAAACACCACTCGATTCCACATGCAAGAGAAATATCAGTATCAACCGAAGGGGGTATTCAAGGAAGAGCTTTGTTCATTACTTGAACTGTGGACGAAGGCCCTTAATGAGTAGTGTTACTGGTTATCGGAAATCCCCTTGCTGGTTATAAATGCAATTATGACCAGAGTAAAGAACGTTGTTAGGGAAACTCGCTGTTCTTTTCCGACTGCTATTCGTCCCCGCTGAATACGCTTCTGGCGTCACTGAAAATAAGTCAAACATGTTTATAGCATGCCAGTAGTTCCCAAAATTCCTTAAATAATTAATATCTACAAGCCACCATCTACCAGCTAGCCTGATAAAGTTTTGACAGCCTTAATGCACTCTGTTGTTTATATTGGAGACTAACCCTCATCATACCCATTGGGGTTATAGCGAAACTAATGCAAATGCCCCAAGCTAGCCGAGTGGACAGAGGCAAACAGCATACAGCTGATTTTAGATCCCAAGGATAACTGCACTTTTAACTCGGCTAGATGGAACAGTGGCATGGCACCAATCCTGACTTACGTTTTTTTACAACCAATTAAAGGGCCTCCCAGTGTCGACTAGCCGCTTTTTTTTATTGAAGTGGGCCCTCAAATCCTAATTACTGAAACTACACTAATGTCACGTTGGAATTTTGCCTAGGCAAAGTGGAACATCTTCTCATCAGATCTAGATAAAAATGTGCGGTAGATTCCACCACAACCTTGTAACTACCGAAGAACTGTGAATATAGTAATTTCTGCAGCCACAAAACACATCCCTAGAAGTGCTAGAAAAGAATACATACCTGACTGGAGCGAAGAACTGTATAACGACTTTCTGAATAGCGGCTGTGTACATGTCGCCGATGATCTTATTGGCAGATTAAATGAAGCTAATAAGGACAAATGGATTGCCGTCTTCGAATGGCTGAACTTTAAACATTCAAGCAGGTAGGCATTGAGCCTCCATAAAAATTTGGCGGGGTAATTCCCATCTCCTCCAAGCGAAAGTTGCTGTTAGTGCCAACTATTGGCATCAGATAGTGAATCTGTCCAGAGCTAAATCAGAAAAAAACCCACACTAAAATAATGAGAAAGGTATTGATCGGACTTAAATTGTTCTGAAGTGAACGATTTATCCAATCCATTCACCAAAGAAGAACTTCTTGCTGCACTACAGTGAGTGGAAACTGGTAAAGCACGTGGACTTTGAATTTCTCCCTCAATATTTAAACAAAAAAGAAAAAACTCTGGGCCAAATACAGTGGTATGACTGACAAAATTCTTTTCTAATATTCTAGAGTGGCAGATTATCAGCAGAATGTTTTTTTAAAAAAAAGATAATAGCCATCCGGCCGCTGGTAAACCTGAAAGGTATAGCACTGCTCAGAGTCTGTCTTTTAGAAAGACTTATTTACGATAGAACTAGTACTATTATTATCGACACTCTCCCTCATAAACATGCCAGTTTCAGGCCCGTTCATGATGGAGAGTGTCCGGTCAGGCCCTGACGCAACTGTGAAGATCAAGTTTTGGCCTTAACGACTCATATAGAATCTGGTTTCGAAAATTGCCTTAAAATTGGTAGTCTTTAAGAACTTGGTGGCCGCATATGCCACTGTATGGAGGAACGTCGTGATCTACAGTGCACCCTTCCTACTGCATGTGCTGCTATTGCAGCATGGTTAAGAAAAATTATTTTGATAAACTTGTTTGCCATAGACAGAATCTGGATCCCTCTCAGTAAATCTCCTATTCTGCAGCTTTAACTTGTTGAGTGGTTAACACATACGCTCTGTAAATAACAGACTATATCAACCCAGAGATGTTTATTTAATGTCTTTTAACGTGAGAGATGAATTTCATCGGTCGACATAAAACCTCCCCTCGATACTTATCAGAGGACTCAGTGGAATGAAAAAATTCCCTACTCTGTAGAGTAGAGTTTGGATTTCAGGAATATCAAACCATTAAGTTCATCGTGTTCCATCAACAGAGCCTAAAAAAAAGAAACAACAACAGCAATGTGTAATATCAAATACTTATGCGAGTGGTGTATCCAACAATTGTCAATGAACTAGTGGTCATGATGAAGAAGAATATTCGACCAAAATTACCTGACTCGTATTATCAGAGACAGTTGGCGAATTAGTCTAGCACGTGAAGAAATATGATCAAAGCTAAAAGATGGCCCATATGCTATTGATTTGTTTGAAATTTGGTCTATCTCTCTCTCTTTCTGTGTGTGTGTGTGTGTTTATCTTAATCCCTGATTGTTTTCCTCTGTTGATCTTTCCTTTTATATATATATATTTAATTTTCTCCTCTTTTCTCTTCGTTTAATTTTCTTTTTAGAACGTTTTAATTAGTTCTGTCTGTCACTCGTTCTCTCTCTCTCTTTCGCTCTCCATATTTCCCTATGGACTTGCAACAAGAGAATTCGATAGTTTAAATTACGGATATAATCCGAAAATAAAACACAATGAAAAAACGATTGAAGCATAGCCAGAATAGGAAGGTACCTGACAAATGAATTCAGAAATGGAATTCGGATTGTACTTATAGCTCCATGTTTCACCTACTATACGAATATTATATGTCAACTTATCAGAAGGAAGTTACTACATTATGTAATTATTCAAAGCGTAGAATATGTTCATTACATGTTATAGACTAACTCTCAAGTATTATGTGAAACGTATCTCAAACCACAGGCGTTAAATACTACACTAATAATAACCTTTTTATTGGTAATCGTTCATAAGATAATCTTATAGTCCTTATAAGGACTGGCTTAAAGGGGCGAAGCAAGAATGCTTTTCATCTTCCCCGTTATCTGTAGAGAACAGTGTAGGGATAAGGTGTTATTGAGCTTTAAAGCTCTGATCATGGCAGGAGAGTAACAGCACTAGCCGAGCCTCAGTTAGAACTTCATTGGCTACAGCATTGCTATCCATTACCCTCCAAGGGTCTCTGATTCAACTCCTTTTTACTCCCCCTTCATAAGATAACTTGATTCTAATAACAACTTATACTGTGTTATTAAAAAAGATAATTGGTGTATTATAGGAAGGTACCTGACAAATTACAGAATAGGAAGGTACCTGACAAATGAATTCAGAAATGGAATTCGGATTGTACTCCATGTTCCACCTACTATAGCATTCAATATTCAATAATGATATTATTTTCTTTATTAGTATGAAAGTTTTTATTCTGGCTATGCTTCAATTATTTTTTCATTGTGTTTTATTTTCGGATCATATCCGTAATTTAAACTTCGCTTTTTTTTTTTCAAATTTCTCTATCGGAATTATTTTAAAATATAATTAAAAATTTCAATATAATTTTTTATAAACTATAATATTTTATTTAATTTCTAAAATATAAATTAAATATTTTAAATTTAATCTAAATATCTATTTTCTTCAAATACACCAATTATCTTTTTTAATAACACAGTATAAGTTGTTATTAGAATCAAGCTTTATCGAACGATTACCAATAAAAAGGTTATTATTATTGTACATGTTTCATTTTCAATGTTACGTTCACGCCTGTGGTTTGAGATGCATTTCAGATAATGCTTGAAAACATATATATCATAGATATGTTTTGTGTTAGTCTATAATATGTAATGAACATATTCTACGCTTTGAATAAAATAATTACATAATATAGTAACTTCCTTCTGATAAGTTGACATATAATATTCAAACAAATTTATTGTTCAATTTTGATTCTATTCGAATCATTTTCTGCTTATTTCTTTTCATTTTACAAATTGATTATAGTGGTAATAATAATTACGCAATGACTGAACTGCATTTAATGCAAATTTACACTAAAGATTTATATTAAAAATGACTGAATTATATAAATTTTGGTTTCAATTCAAAAATTATTTGCACATGCAGAACGATGCAGACAGAATTACATATTAAATAGCGTAAATTTGTTATACACAATATTCCAGAGAAAACTATCAACAATTTCAATTTGAACTCAGCACTTTTAAAGTGTTTATAAGTAGTTATAATAACTTTTAACAGTAACAGTACATTTTCCTGAATTATATTATGGAATCTATAATGAATGTCTGCTAAACACTGCGTAGGCTGACCTTTCTTTCTTTCCTTCTTTTTTTTTTTTTTTCTGGCCCTTGTAGTTATATTTATAAACGGAAATCCTACTAACATAGGAAAAATCAATTCCAGCTATAATGGTTTATTGTTCATTGTTGCCTATGTGTCACATGATTCTAGTTTGTGTAACTTAATATACTGGCATGTGCAAATATAATGACGTTTATAAAGATACATAGGAGTGGGATAAACCTCTTTCTTATCTTATCTTAAAAAGATTGTAAGAATAACGTTTTTGTTTTTAAAGATGTTATAAAATTGAAATCGTCATGCTCTTAAAATCATTCTACAAGAGTAATTCAAAAGTTAAATGCCATGTTTTACGTATAAGAATAATACAGTAAGTCCTATACTGTGTTTCAAGACGAAACGATCATACTGAAGATGGTGGCTATATGAATTCCCTATTCCTAAACAAGAAAGCATTGATAATTTGTATGTCCCTTCGTGTCTCCGCGGTTAGCCTAGTGGCTATGCACTTCGCAACCATATGCCTGGGGAAGGAGTGTCCTAGGTTCGATTCCCGTCGACGACGTGAGGAGCTTGAGGCGCTTCCATAGCCAAGTTAGCCAGGCATGGACAGCAGGGTTTTTCTGGGATTTTTCATCCCGCAAGCAGGCAAACCGACCACGTCAACACACACTGATACAGTCAGGAATACTTAAGACAATCCCTTCACCCATAGGTCTAAATTGTCAGCTATGCCGGTTCCGAAACCGGATAAAAATAGGGGAGATTGAGTTGGTGCCGTACCTCCCACGTAAACGGGGCTCACGGCCGTTGAATGATCCATACAAAATGAATGAATGAATGAATGCTCATTCGTAGTGAATGATGCAAGCTGCATATTGAGTTTAAAAGCTCTTTCTTCCAGTATGTTTTTCCCCCCCACTCCACTCTACATTTCACATGTAGAGTGGAGTGAGTGGACTGTGTAGTGTAGAGCCATATGTTGAAAAATATGGGATATGTACAATTTTAGGAATACGTAACCGTAGTAAAAGATTTAAATATTAATTGATTAACAAGTGCTTCGTTTAATGTCTTCTCAAACAACATCAGCTTGTAAAGAATATCGGAAAATTTAACAATTTCAAATTGCAAATACTTGCTCCAAGAAAGATCAACTTTATTGTTGATTGTAAAATTCGAGTTTTAACCCACTTATACACGCACCTTAATCTAAATGGGTTAACATAATAAGAGCACCAGCTGTAACCGACCACATTCAATTTTTACGTTGTGATTCTTTACATACCGATAATTTATTGAAATACGTTTAATTAATATTTAATTAAAAAAAAAGTTTTGTAATTTACTATAGCTACATGTTCTTCATATACTGCAAGCGTAGCCTCCGGCGGGAACGTTTCGGATTCCATGGAGAATCCATTCAAGTATTGTACTAATAATATAGATAAACAACTCTGAGCGTGCCTTTGTTATGGATGTTAATTGCGCCTCACATTGTCAAGAGATAAACATAATAGCTAAGATTTATTTTACAGCACCGTTAACGAAATATAATTAAATGTATGAAATCATCATACTGACACAAAAACTTAAATTTGAAATTCTTTCTCGTCCACTTTAAAACGTGGAACTCGCCACCTTACAAAGCATTTTTCGGAGTTTACGTGAGCAACTTTAAAAAAATTGCCCTTGTCCTATAAATTATATAACTGTATAAATTAAATAAAATGCTCTGAAAATTACAGTATGCATTGTTTTCACCACTACGCCCAAAGATATTTTTCACACGTTGGTTTTGTTGAAAGGAATCTGCTCGAATTTAGAGTTGTAGAAAATAAAAACTATTTCTCTATTTAATAACAGACCAAGAAAACATATTCTACTCCCTGGTATTTAAACAATGCAATTTTATAAGTTCACGGGTGAACATATGAGCTAAGATGATGTCTGATGACACATTAATGCGAAGTATTGCTGCAGGGAGGGTCTCATCGCAAGCATAAAATATTTGTAGACATTAACACAGATGGAGCTGTGTGTGCGCGTGTGTGTGGTGGGATTATGTATACAAATAACGAAATCAGAGTCGCTTTGTTGGAGTACCTGAATGAAATATTCATCGTCTGCCTTGGAAAAAAGTTTATATTGTACTAATAAAGTACAATATAAACAATACGGAGTAGGTCTTCAATTTATAGGTAAAATGCAAGCCAATTTACCGAGTTAATTTGCAAATGAAACTGGCTTTGTCAGCTACTTTAACCTTCCTGAGAGAAAAAAAAAACATTTGCCTTTAGGGAAGTCCGAAGTCTAATAAGACAAGATATGCCCGAAATATAATGAGGAACTACATCTTTCAATCTATTTTCTTGAACTCGGAAACTTTCTTAACGAACTGAAGACTAACACAGATTTGACAACTGTAATCACACAACTAACATCACAGTTCGGTTGATAAAAGCCCAGAATGACCAATCAGAATTTCATTCAAAACTTACGAATTTTGATAGAAGTTTATAAATTGTATACTATTTAGAAAACAAAAAATGAACATACGAATTTCAAGGATAATTGATCCTCAATCTCCAACCAATTATGTAGAGTACAAATAGCCAATAGGCAGCCAGCTCAGCTATATCTGACTGAACAGCTACTGAAATATATTAATTTTTGTTTTACATTGAGACATAAATCCAAAAAAATGTATAAGTGATCTGATATTAAATAAGTAATATATATATATATATATATATATATTGTGAAAAGAGTTGAATGACTTAAACCGAGAGTTAGGTAAAAGGGGGTTTAATAGTAAAACACGACTAGTTTCGGCTTATTACAGCCTTCATCAGGTGACATTAGAAAAAAAAAACACTAAACACTGAAGTTTAAAAAAAATATTAACAACATAGAGAGTCTCTATGCATAATTAGCATGAAAACGTTGTAGCTGTATTTAAAGCTGTTATTTTCTGTTGCATTGTTGGGCGAGTGCGTGTTTGCAGCATCACGTGAACGCCAGTACACGATTACAGCTGAATGAATCTGGGAGGTTGTAGCTCAGGTTATTATTCAGATGTTCAGGGTTGAGTATGAGTTCCCTAGATTCTACGATTTTTCTCTCCAATTCATCATGGTAACGAAAGCTGTTAGTAGATCTGTCCCAGCGGACTGTATGACTTGGGGTTTCATTATTAGGATTAGCCGAGAAAATGATATGGTTTGATAAGGGACTGACTCGCTGTCTCTTGTAAGGCAATGTCCCTCATGTGTTCCTCCATGCGTAATTCGATAGAATTACGCATGGAGGAACACACGGAGGAATTATTCTCTTGAATGACGCATGGAGGAACACATGGAGGAATTATTTTATTGAATTACGCATGGAGGAACACATGAGGGACATTGCCTTACAAGAGACAGCGAGCCAGTGCCTTATAAAGCCATATTCTTTTCTCAGCTAATCCTAATGATGAAACCCCAAGTCATAAGTCCGCTGGGACAGATCTACTAACATCTTTCGTTGTCATGATGAATTGGAGAGAAAAATCGTAGAATCTAGGGAACTCATCCTCAACCCTGAACATCTAAATAATAACTTGAGCTACAACCTCCCAGATAGTTATTCAGCTGTAATCATGTACTGGCGTTCACGTGATGCTACAAGCACGCATTCTCCCAACAATGCAACAAACGAAAAAACAGCTTTAAATACAACTACAACGTTTTCATGCTAATTATAGAGACTCTCTATGTTGTTCAAAGTTTTTTAACCTGTATATATATATATATATATATACAGGGTGTTCGGGATAAATTTGACATATTTATAATTAATTATATTTTTCCGTAAGTTACATGTATTAACACACACTTCTCTTCATTTAAAAGTTTGGACCCTTCTTCATTCATATACAAGATGTCAGAAAGGATGGATAGCTGGAACCCACCTGAATCATGGAAGAGAATAACTTGTATCATGATGATTCGTGCCCGCCATCAAAATAAGGATATTACGACTGCTGCCCAATGCTCCCTGAATACAGTAAAAACAATCAGGCATGAACTAGAGACTTGCAATGGTGACTACGAGGATGTAGCAAGAAGAAAGATCCCTAGCAGACGATCTGATTGCGTTCGTACAGCAGAATTCCTCGCAAATCTGCAGGAACAGGTGTTGAAGAACTGGCATTGGAATTCGGGCTTTGTTCGTGGAGTTGCTAACTCTAGTCAAGCCCTGGATAACAAGGGTAGCCAATGGTAGGCCGTATGTATGGCAGCAGGATTCGGCCCCTTGCCACACCTCTGGTAAAAGTCAAAAATGGTTGTCTGAAAATTTCTACGACTTCACCAGTCCAAATGTTTGGCCTCCAAACTCCCCAGACCTTAACCCCATGGATTATTTTGTATGGGGCGCAGTTGAAAAAGACACCAATCGCACTTCCAGTAATACAAAAGCCCAGTTAATGGATAAAATTAAAACAGTTTTTGCGACCCTTCCCAGGGAGACTGTAGCATCAGCTTGTTCGAGGTTCCGAAGCAGAATTGAAGCTGTGATCGATGCTAATGGTGGTTATTTTGAGTAAATCTTGTTGATAGTATTGTAATTAACTCTGCCTGTAATGTTTTTTTGTCAATTCATTAAATTTAATAGATACAAAGAAGATTTTCTTTTTCCTTACGAAACTGTCAAATTTATCCCGAACACCCTGTATATATATATATACAGGGTGTTCGGGATAAATTATATATATATATATATATATATATATAATATATATATATATATATATATATATAATACTCAAGGAATGAGATTCTGCACGCAATAACAGGGCCCTACTACAATCAGCAATTATTGTAATCAAATAATTACAACTAGAAAACCGCTTAAAAATTTCATTTACTTTTCATTCTTTCACAAAATATATGAGAAAGCTTTTCAGAAGGGATGAATTAGCTATGCGTGATTAGCTAGTCTTGCAAATGGAAAAGTGTTGTTCATCTATTTGTTATACCCTTGAAATAAAGAAATAGCCGGTTAAAATAAAAATAAATACGTTTCGGATTTTTGTTCAGTGTTGGAAACTGCATGCATTTATGTAGAATAGAATAATGTTCTTTTACGAAGTTCGAGTTAATGATTTCAGCTTGCTTTTCTCAGTGTGATGAAAGAGAGTAAAGATACTGGAAGAGTAACTGATCAACAACATCGTACGACTCACTGGCTTTCAAACTGTCGCATCTATCTTGCAATGATATCGTGTAAATGTTCTAACAAAAAAAATAAACAAACAAACATCTAATTGAGTTTCCTTATCTCCAAAAACCATTTATTTTTGTCCTCAGCAATCCCCCTTTTTACGTCCAATGTTTGGACTCAGTGGAGACGAAATCTCTCTCTCTTTCTTTCTGTCTCTAAATCTTGTTCCTTCTCTCTCTTTCCAAACAAAGGCCTAGAGGACTTTAAAGCCAATTCTCCCCACCTCATCAATAACAACCTATTGCAGTAAATAAATGGCTCGTGGTACAATTGTGGCATTCGATCTTGACAAGGCCGTCGACGAAGCGCAGTTTCTGTATTCACCTTGGCTTTGTTAAGAAAAGGCCAATGTCTCACTGTTTTGGACGTATTTAATGAATATAAGCCATTACTGTAAATATTACTCTATTTACCGACAAGAGAGAGAGAGAGAGAGAGAGAGAGAGAAAGTTATAAATATTTAGCAATTATAATCACGTGACCTATCCTCACTCGGTACAGAGTGTGATATATCTTCACAATACATTTAACATTTCTAGACACTCCTCTTTCCCTGGAAACACGTTGAATAAAATGTTTATGAACTATACGCTTGCAAAGTAGTTGTAATTAATTAATTACTCATCAATATTACATTATTAGAGAGATATCGATACACAAATTCTACCAGATATTTAGTGCACTGATGGGAGTAATTTTAATCATCTGAACATTACAGAAATGAGTGCGTTGTTTATCTAAAAGGGCAGTGATGGCTGCAGACTCTGAAAGCTAATTAACTGTGATTTCAACGCCTTCTTTCTTCACGTTTTAAATATAGAGAAATGCCAAACAGGCGTGTGGAGGGGCAGACAGAGGAGAAAAATAAAATAGATTATATAACTGAAAGACACAGTGGATTAATAATTTTAAGTGTGAGAGAGAGAGAGAGAGATGGATTGTTCTTATGCAGAACTCTTCCATATAATAATGATCTGTACAATTTCTTGAAGTTTTCTTACAGTTTTTAATTTCCTAGTTACTGTAGTTTTCTAGGAAACGGATAAGCAAAATTGCATCAAAAATGTTAGTTTAAAATACAACTCCGATGTCTATGCCAATAATTTGCATAATATATGATGAAGTGATTGTACAGAAATAATAAGAATAATCGTAGAAGAAATTTCATCAGGATAATTCTCAGGAAAAAATCACGAAATATTCCACTTTATCAACATTTTATACTTATCAAATGCTTAAAACATTCGTGAGTTTTTAAACTGATCTCTCTATCTCAGTCTACATCATGCTTTAACTTTTGAAACATTACATTATCTCTTTGATACATATGGATTGTACGCCACAAGAAATAAATAAAAAAAAAAAACATTTCAGAAGTTTGATTGAACCTTGATCACATTTTTGATTTGTAACAAAATCCGAATTTCAAATCAGTATATTTGCGGCTATGCTTGAATTATCTGGATCCAAAGAGACAAAATCACTTCAGTGGCTTAAAGTCTGAGAATAAAAGGAAACAAAACTAATATCGACCAACTCCCCTGTTTCATTATTGTGTATTATAATTTTTCTCATTCCCAAAGGCACGAAAAATTCCGTGATGCGCTTGGGAAAATGGTTTAACAGTGGATGACGTTGAACGTGACTATACATTCGCTAAAGGAAATATTGCTATTGTCTTTATTAAGTGGACATGGAGATACCGCCAACGCTTTTACTGTCGTTTGAGATTGGTTTTCGATCGGAAAAGAGAGAGAGAGAGAGAGAGAGAGAGAGAGAGAGAGAGAGAGATGCTTGTTTTAAAATAGTATTAACATTTTGGTGGTTCTCACATCTTGGGTCCAATACACACTGCAGTTATACCCTAATGAAGACACACATCTTCACTCTATCTCTGTATTCTTAAAAACAACTATTTTTTTTTCTTTCACTTCTTTGTCTTAAATTATTTTTTGGCGTGTCCTCTTTGCGTTTATACGGGGCTGTAAAGAGGATCAAATAACAACTGCATAGAACAGATCATTTATCGGAGCAAGCCTGATTACTGTTCTTAAAGAAATTGTATTTCAGTTATTTATAACAGTTTCTAAGCTACTGTAATTTTTTTTTTTTTTTTTTTTTTTTTTCAGAACACGTAGCTCTGTTAACCCGAGTGATTCTTGCTCGCGATGCATTAAAGAAATGAGCAAAATAGCTTCCGTTAATCTGCTGTTTGGAATTTTGCTTCCGGCATGCTGAACAACTTGCATAGTGTTCTGTTTAAGGACGCACCGATGTCTTGTCTAATACTTTATCAGCACATTTCAACGTTGGAATTTTTGTAGAAGAATGCAGAATCGACTGATGACTTTCCATTGTCTTTTTAATATATGCGGACAAAGCAGGATTACTTATAAACACAGTTCGGCGAATAAAAAGGGAGTTTTTTTTTTATTCCTCCTAATTTGTTTATTATTCGCGATAACGTTGCATATCATTTATATAATAAAAATTAAACTGTAAACTTTATTAATATGAAGATTTCAATACAGAAGAGGGAAAAACAGAAAAACAAATGAGAAAAAATTCTCATCTGCTTCCAACACTCTTTCTGATTTCTCTGTTGGGAAATATATTATGCAAATGATATGCAACGTTATAGCGAGAATAATGGAATCAATCGATTCCATTATTCTCGCGAATTCCTCAAAGAAGTAATAATGGAATCAATCGATTCCATTATTACTTCTTTGAGGTGATTGATTGATTCATTCAATCCAATATCCTTGGAGGGTAATGGATGGCAATTCTGTAGCCAATGAAGTTCTAACTGAGGCTCAGCTATTGCTGTTACCCTCCTGCCATGATCAGAGCTTTAATAGCTCAATAACACCTTATCCATACACTGTCCTCTACAGATAACGGGGAAGATGAAAAGCAGTCTTGCTTCGCCCCTTTAAGCCAGTCCTTATAAGGACGTTATCGCGAAGATATAAAAAAGTAAAAAGATGATTAAGTTGTTATTAAGCACAAGAGAGAGAGAGCGACAGATGCTTATCTTAAAATAGTATTAAAGTTTCGGTGGACCTTATATCTCGTGTCAAATCCATACTGCAGGTAAACTCTGATGAAGATACACATCCTCACAATTCTTTGTGTTATATTAAATTCAGAGTTTACATTTTCATCAGCAGCATTGAGAACTGATTGACAAAATGCAATCGAATAAATGGACAGAATTCAAGGAGAGATTTCAAATGCAATCATTAATTTCAAATAACAGAGCCCATCAGACACAAGCAAGGCAGTAAGGATGTCGTAAAATTTTCCTTCCAGGTTTGAATCCTGAAGGACGCGAAGAATTTTTATTGAAGCTTTGCATTAGAAAGTGGATTAGACAGGACAATCCAAGAATTTTGGGAATTCATCCCGAATGGGAGATAATTGGTATAGAAAACATTGCAAAGATAACATACAGACTTCACAACCGAACCAGCTTTGAGAGATTTTATACGTTGACTATTTTCCAGCCTTATTTAATGATATAGGTCTATATTATTTATAATATAGAAACTGAATACGATTTATTATCATAAATGTTTTAATTCCCAGTTTAAGTACAAACGAAATCGGTCTAAATAACCAAGAATGAGGACCTCACACCTTATCGGCAATATTTTAGTGTAGATGCAATTTAATTGCTCAGTTGTCTGTTGTATACTGGGATTTTCAAACAGAATGTTACAAACGAACAAATACTTTTTAACAGGCAGTGAGTTAAATTAAGTTAAACTAATCCTCGTACCGTTGATATGTTATAAAATGTCATTATCAATAAGAGTCCAACTACTTTGATCTACTTTGACACAATTTTTGACCAAAAAAATAAAATAAAATACAGCTCTGATCCTCCAACCCGTACTCCCTACGCTTGGCTGCCACTGTTTGCTTCTAAGGAGATATATTTAAGGAACATTTTCTGGATTTAAATCGAATCGTGAGCAATATTCGTAATAAAAAAAATTCGTTAAAAGAGACTGAAATAACAGTTTTTGAATTCAAAATATTCATCAGAGTGTTGCAGAACAAACATAATCTGCGTTGAATTTATATCATGATTGAGAGGAGAACCGTATTAATAGTTACTGGGGGTTCAAAAGAAGGAGTAACTCTGGAAAACTGAAAAGTAAAAACGTGTTTCCTTATATTTTTCCTTATATTTCCTTATATTGTAAGATGACATGAAAGAGAGTTGGCGGTCTCTAGCTCTTTAACCTATTGTGTAGGTTAGCATTGCTGATATAAACTTATACATAGTTATACATTATTTTGACGTTTTATTATTCTGAAAAAATAACATGAAGAAAAGAACCTATATTGAATTAAAGGCGAGGGGTGTCTTGATGCGTTTCATGAACCTTATTCTTTTTTTTTTTTTTTTTTTTTTAAATACAGCTACCGTTTTTTCTCTATTGATGACTCGGAAGTGTTTCTTCGCCTACCATAACACAGAAAGAAGGTTAGCTTCACTTGAACTGATTTCCGTGTTTTTGTTCTTCATCTAATCCCTGATAAACAATCTAAAATTTAAACATTAATATTTTATAAATCGCGATTTATTTTCTCTGGCGTCTGAAAACTCCGAACTTTCTTTATACTAAGTTAAAATTTTTAATATTAACTACGTTAGAAATAAACAAAAACTTTTCCATGTGGCTCTTTGTTCAATCTTCGTTAAGAAAACTGTTAAGTTAAATGCAAATGATACACTGGAGTTTGCAGCGAAAGGCGCCATGTGTGTAATTAGCTGGCGTTCTCTTAACGCTGGCTGTTCGGTAACTTCCAGATGTTTTTGTAACTGATCAAAGTACTCCTGTCACAAAGTGCCTCTGATCTCTTAATATTGCAAAGTAGGTTCTACAGCGAACCTACTTTGTGATATTAAGAGATCGGAGAGCCTTGCAGTTATATCAGCACATATGCATAACTTCGTTTGGAAAACTTGAGCTATTTGAGAAGGCAGAAAATTAACTACAAGCACGACAAGGATCTCGGGAATAGATATTTTTTCTCCAATTTAGTTACAAAAAAGTATTTCAGAATGAAAAAAAAAAAGACATTGTGCATTATTGTGTCTCTAAGGAAATGAAGTCACGACTGTCAAGTAGCTGCCGATCAAGAATTTTCAGATTTTCTTTCGTACTCCACAGAGAAGTACTGTAAAGCGAAAATGGCCATTACATGGTCCAGTGGTCCATTATATTTTTTAAGAAGGCGATATATAAAATATTTCGCTTGGTTTCTACCTATATATAGTGCGTCTCTTCAAAAGGTATGAAATTAGAGACGCAATCTGAAACGTTATGAATATGATTAATTTGTAAAGAACTTCATGTTCACATCGTCAATAAAAATGAACCAAAGAACTCTAAAATCGGTAGGGAAGTTAATAATGAGGATTCAGGACTCGTGCTAAAGCTAATTTAAACATGAGATTTATAGGTTCAGGAATGATAATTTACATTCAGTACGAAAATATCACATTCCTTCATTTAAAACTCCGAGTTCATTTACAACGCCTGCTATTTAGTTCAGACTAATTCAAAAATATAGAAGACAAAAGGTTGTAGTTATACTAATGCAGCTAATATTAATTTTTCTAAAGTGTTAGGTTAGGCAACTACAAATGCAAACAAAATGCATTGGAGTGTTTGTCTTAAATATATAGATAGATAGATAGATAGCTGGTCAATAACAACCATACTGACATCTGGATTGCATGGCAATTATTATGAAGAAAGACAACGATCTTCCAGTCAGTTCGATTTGCTTACTGAGTACAGTTGTGATACTATGATATTGATATTATCGTTTCCTTAATTTCTGGTTTCGTTCTTGGTGTCTTCTTCCTAAGATTCGAAATCTAACATTAATATCCGGGCTCCTATCAGACTATGGCATATTTTGTCTCTGGGAGGAATATTTTACTTAGTAAGGGGTGGGAGGAAGATAAAATGAAAGAAGATAAAGTGCATATATTCAGTGAATATCGCGAAAAATATACTAATATTTGTTATTAAAATAGTTAATTTTTTTCCTTTCACCCTATTTGCCTTTTTTTTAACACCCTTTTTAAAACCTTGAATGTAAACTAAGTTTTCTATTTGCAGGAATATTTCGCCGATTAGTACAAGTACATACAGCTCCCAGTATTCAACCAGTACACTATGGAGCTCAAATCACTGAAAAAAAAAACAGTTTTGGTCTCTAGAGCAAGGTTTGCAGATTAAATAATCCTTAGATTGCCTACACTATGTAATGTGTAATATATACGAGATAGATATTAGATACTGATCCTTCTCATATTGTTCATGTTTATGTATGCTAGATGTCGGTTGTTGATGTATACTAGAAACCATAACTTATCAGTTAAAAGAAGGGAAAAAAGTAATTTCTTCTTATCATTATTACTTGCATCCCCCAAGTAATTGAAGGATTTATAGCCGGAGGGCACTCAATGTAATCCACATAATCTACCATCTCTAACGCTTAACCCTTTGAGCATTAACCACCATCTACCGTACGCGAACAATAATTTTTATCTGAAATTTGCGAGTGTTGTCCGGCCGAGTTTCCGGAAACTAATTACAGAAAACTCTATTGCTACTGTAAGAGATCTGCTGACTCATCTCATAGTAAATAAATCCAGTATTTTTCCTCGTCACGACAGAAAGGAACTAATTTTTCCAATGGAATTGCACAACGCCCCGTTGTTCTGCAAATTGCGCTACGGAGTAGCTGTCGCTCATTAATTTTTCGACTTTTAATTAATCCATAGCAACGAACAGTTTGAAAGGAATAAAAATTAATTTAAAAAATGAGAATGTGTATGCTTTAAAATTTAAAATTAATGATATAATCTCATCATTATAATATCCACTACTTTCCCTATGGGAAAACATCAGGAATTTGAAGATCAAATTGATTAAAATTGTAATCAGATCATAAATAAGCTATAACATAATACACATTTTATTATCTTCGTTTTACAAATTCTTAATTCAAATATAAACTCTAAGGCATCCTCCGAGTCTATTTTAAGGAAGAACGATGATTTTTTTAAAGATTTTAAAAATCAGCTTAATATAACACAATTCTAGCCATGTGCGCCTCTACCGGCCAGTCGGGAAACTCTTGGACAGCACTACTTATGTAAATCTTTTTGATAAATTTTTTTCACTTTCGAACGAAGGAGAGTGTGAACAGCATGATACTATTCATAGCAGCCTCCTGGCATGTATTGTGAGCTAGTACTGATGTCATCATCGATCGATTCTGTCAGGCTTATTTTCGTATATAATGCAGCGATTCATCTTCCACCCACGCAGTTACGTACCCTTCTTATAACTAAGGTTTAAAAAATCACAGTCGAGATTTCCCAGAAAATGTTCGGATTCAGAGTTATGACGTATGTCAAAACTCTATTATGGATAGAAAGGATTGGATATTCTATCGATCCGAGTACAAAATTATTCGTACGATTTGTGACAACGAAATTAAAAGCTGAGTTCCTGGTATTTGAATAGTGTCACAACCACAGGGATGGTTTACCCTTCTCTTAATCCAACGAAGAACAAATCTAGTCTCCTTCAGGCATAAACCGAGAGTATTTTTTTCTTTACGCATTAAGGTAACATCTACTAGTTTTTTAGGGCTAATCGAAAGTGGCAAGGGGCTGAGGGGAAAAACAGAAACAAACTATACTCTACAAATCAGATCAAGTATCTGTTAGTTGGAGAGTAGGCATGGTATGAGTGACCTGCACAGAGCAATAACATTGCAGTATATTGAGAGCTTAAGACAGTACGTAGAACATAATTAATAAACATGGGAGAACATGCAAAAATTCTAAACTCGACTGTACGTACTTAATGTGTACAAATTACAGAGCAATGTCACATGTCCCTATGTTGGGTATCGGTAATAGTCTCTGATCACTGCTCTATCGGTAATCAACAGAAATGCTACGAAGGTAATTACCATACCACGCAGTTCCAGAATCATTTTCACAACTGTGTGATTGCATGCTGCAAATATTCGATGATGTATTACCAGATCGAGACTATTCCATCCAATGGAAAATAGTGAGTAACGATGTTCATAATCGTACCATTCGTACGTAATAGAGATCTTCCCCATACCCTTTGCTGGAATAAGAATAATCTAAGAAGAATGCAGTCTATACGCAAATAGATGCACCTCTGTTGCAGTCTGTGCGTGTAGATTGCTAAATTATAATAAGTGGTTGAAATTAATGAGCATACGTAATGCCACTAAAGCGTACACTGTTGCGACGAAATTTTGTTTTGTGTTTTTAGGCAAAATAATTGCTGTTCTTATCACCGATTAAGAAAAATAAGTGCGATGAAAAGGCATTTGTTCTGCCAGCAAATTGCACTTTGTAATATCAGAAACAGTTTATCAAAATCAGTCGTAATCACCATACTCCAGAAAATGCTAGGCCATTTGCAAATAACTCCTTCCGACAAGACCATCTTATGAATTAAACAGCAGACTTTAAAAAATTCCTTGCTTGGAGGGTCATTTTTTAAAAATGTACAAAAATCTAAACTTTCAGCAAAATCCTCCTTATATCTTTAAATTAAAAAGAAAGTTCTCTCTTTGGGGACAAAAAAAAAAAACAATCTTGCTCTATCTATAATCAAAAGGTGAACTATCAAGCGTCAAACGATCAATTTAGTTTTAAGTTTTTTGTGTAACAAAAAACGAAACTCAGTTTTGACATCGATTTCAGCGCCATCTATGGATAAAGGGAGAACTATCATATATTTGCTTATTTAGTAAGTAGAAGCAGGTATGTAGTTGGGGAATTGAAAACCTTTAAAAATCATATTTCTGAGTTCTAAAACTTACTAGTGTTTTAATATTCGTATGCCATTGGCTTCTTTAGAATATTAATTTTTTTTTTCATCTTTTTTTTTTTTTTTTTTTAGCAAAATTAAACGTTTGTATTCTATTTACGGGAGACTGCACAGCTGATAACAAAATATACCACTGAATTGCAACTGTAGCACAGTAAATCGACTTAATCCACTATGGGCAGGCCTAACAACTCAAAGTAAAAGTGGGATAGTAACTGAGGGGAAACGAATAGCAAGAAATATGTAACAGGGATTTGAAAAAAGATTTACCGAAAAGAAGATAAGAGCATCTAACTATGTGTGGTGTGGGGGTTTGTTTCTAATTGTCTATTTGCTAAGAAGTAACACTTAACCTCCGCTTTCACTTGCTGGTCTCAAAGAATTGACTCACAAAGTTTCGTCTTACGAGGATAAAAAGATACAGATATTCACTCTATTAGCAGTAATCATGAAAATTTTCAAATCTTTCTTGAGTACATACTCCCGTTTTTTGTTTCTCATTCGCAGATTTCCGTACCATATTGATATGAACTATTCGGTCATCAATCGTTGTAAGTAAGATGACCGAATGAAACATCGTATAGAGCAAACTCTGCCTTGCGATATGACACAAAGAAGATGAATTGATTGTGGAAAGGACCAATAACAGATTCGAGATGAGAGAATTTTTATCAGCAATTCACTCTCAGGCGTGTCAATACGAACAGAAATTTATTTGCACTCAGTTTAAAACAAACCACTTTGGCATGAATAAGAACTGGTGGACATTTGAATTTGCTTACTAATTTAGTCTTACCTAACGTTCAGTTACTTTGGTAAATTAATATGAATAGCAAGAGTTCATGATAATCATCATTAATTCTTGTAGAGGTTAAATAGTGTACAGGCTTTTGCTGTTTATTAATATAGGTGTATTAAAAACAACAAAATAAATACCAAAGAAAAGTTAAAGAATTAGAACTACAAATGAGTATGCCATCAGTCATGGACAAAAGTTCAAAGTTCCGCTCTTTATCTGTCGTTACCATGACAACGGTAATCTCTTTTGATGTAGTATAGAGCCGAAATGTTGAAATCTCGTACAGAATTTTGACCTCTGTGGGGGGTGTTTAAAATGTTTTATTTATATGTATGAAAGCGTGTTTAGAAACAGAATCCCCTTATATAGTTAATCCACCCCCCCCCCCAGGAATTCATCTTTTAAACAGTAGTTTTTTTCCGCTTAAGGCAAAAACTTTGGTGATGGCTGAGATAATTTTTTTTGCGATAATTACCATGGAAAAGGTAGAACGTGAGAAATGATACACATTATAAGGTAAGGTTACATATTTTGCATTTTTAAAAGCATGTTCATATTGATATCTACATTAGTGTATCATAGAAATGATGTACTATTGCTTTACAAATATTTGATTTAAATAAAAAAAATTCTAACATACTAGTATAGCAATTTTCCCAATCTTTCATGATGCTTTGCCATTTTTCATAGAGTATTTATAGGAATGTAGGATTCCGATAATACTCTAAGAAACAATATCTAAAATGCACAAAACAATATGTAAAAAAAAAAAAACCTGTAAAATGAACACGGTAGTTCAAAGTATGATTTGAATGAATGTCGTAAGAACTTTCAAAATTACAGAACTCTTAAGAAAATAATATTAATGGACAAAGATTTAAAATTTACCTTTGATTCTTTCTGATATAGGGCTCAGATCCTGAAACTTTCATTTAAATGAAAGTTCTTAAATTGAAATCGGTACTCTTTCAAAAAAAAAAAAAAAATTAAAAACGCAACACCAGTAGGTTGCGCCCATCGGTTGGGAAAGGCCTAAGTTTGATTCTCGTTGTGACGAGAGGAATCTTTATATATGGATTTCTTCAAGTGAAGGTAAGTTAACGTAATTCATACGGTGGTAGCAAGTATTTTTCTCCTGGAAACTAGGGTATTTTATCCTGCGTACAGACAAATCGGCTATGAGAACACACGCAATTTACAGACAAAAAATATTAGTTGTGATAGTGGGAAGCAGATGGCGTTGAGGTTATATGACGATAGTATTAGCGGTTTTGTGTACTTGGTGGATTAAATATGGAGAAGGAGCCTTGTAGAGTGCCCTCCCTCGATGAGTCATTGGTTTTTGGAGGTTTCACGTAAGAACAATAAAAATAACAATAATTCTCTGTTATAATATGTCAACAATTTTGCAAGTATGGACAAAAGTTCAAATTTTTTCTCAAATTTTCTCTTTGATTTAAATTTGAATTGCCAGTTAGATTCTCTAAGCATGTTGTAAAGTTTACTTTTTGGTTGTTCATTGCAGATTTTTTTTGTTATTTTTTGCTGACACAGTTAGACCGTCCTGTCTGTTCATTGTACTGAGTTTCACAATATCACGAGATGGAGTACACCCAATATATTAGTGTTGCTATTACAACGAAAACCGAACAAGTACGGTATGTATTAAGTCATGAATTATATCTCTTGTTTAGTGTAGAGTTTTTCATGATAATTTTCCATTGGTTACCTGATTTTGTTTATTAAATTTAAACTTAAATTTAAACAACATATAAAAATGTTGTTTAAATATGGAGAATCTAGGATAAGAATTTAAAAATAAGGTTTACTATGAACATTTTTTACTAAATTTTATAAAAGAAAAGTAAGATGTGATAATAACATTCGCAACATTTCTTTTCATTGATCTACTTGTTCGTTGTCATGTGATACATCGCAATGTTTTTATGAAGGTAAATATTGAAGTTCATAGTAACGAAATAGTTACTAAACTCGACATTTCCAAATAGAAGAAAGTGTTGTTGATTAAATATTTTATTGAAGACTTTGTTATTACTTTATTAAATGATATAGCATTGTATCTCCGTTTCAAAATATGACCCTGCTTAACGCTCCACAACATCGCTTACTTCGTCTGTTTGTTTGTGTGTTTGTCTATTTGTTTTCTAGTTAAAATTATTGTGAGATAAGCTAGTGATGACAATAGAATGTCGGTAAAAGTATCGCCTATGCTATCGGGGTACGTGTAGAAACAGAATCTGTTGTTGTTTTTTTGGAAATATTACGATAACGTCATGTGTCCCTTTTGTCCTAACTCTTTGTTATTATTATTATATTAAGAGGCTATTTTTACAACATCAGTGAATTCTACACTCTTATATATAATTTATTTATTTAAATTTATTTATTTATTTATAGCTCGTGTTTCTAATCACAGATGGCTCTTGCGACTGTCATTCTTCCTTTGTTGTTTTAGGTGTAATAAAAACGAGCTCTTTGTTCTCTGTGTCCTTCCATCGCTAGCTGGAGAGTATATCGTATGAATATTTCTATGTTAGAATGCATTGGATTAAACACAAGATTGTATCGGAAGGAACAACTTCAATAGTTTATCATAATCAGCCGGGGAAATCATAAACAGACTGTCAGTTAGAACATTCGTCGAATGATCGACATGCTTGGAATAACAACGGCCATTACGGTACAGCACCCCGAGTTGTTTTTGTGAGAAATTATCCCATGTTTTAACCACAGACTGCCCCAATGTTTTTTACATGAAAGACTAGAAATGCTTTTGTATTCCATACGATCTTCATACATCAAAGGAATTTGATTTCTGACATTCTGTACATATTTTATGGATTAACACAGAGCACGAGAATATTTCCTATTGCACAGCATAAAAATATTTCCTATTTTTAAAGAAGAATTTCCTTTTCATGTTCTATTGGTGTAGAAAAAGCAGAGAGATACACAGACAGACTAAAGAATAGTTTTAATAGGTTGTTGATTGTTACAAAACTTAAAAATATTAATTCCTTTTATTAGATTTCTTGTTTTTAGGCTTCCTTTGATAACTGAATGAATAATACCACTTAAAGAACTAAAAACAGTAAAAGGTAAGATAAAAAGATGCATTTCTTTGTTTTCATAATCTTACCTTGCTTTTACTTCCAGCTGAACTTAACTAAATCTCATATATCGTGGCATGATATATATAAAGAAAGCAAAAGAAAATGCAACGCTTAACGTTTGCATTTGTTTTGGTAAAAAAAAAAAACTCACTTTAAGAAAGTGAGTGAGTTATTTTTTCTATTTTTAAGAGACGAGAGTTCTTAAATGGGGATATATTTCTCTGGTAGGTAAAAGAAATAAACTGTTTCGATCTAGATTTCATTTTCTACAGGCCAAGTGTTTCTTGCAAGAAACGAATGCCAGTGGAGTTTTCTGAGCAAGCAATGATCTTATAAATGAGATGAACCAAGAATCCACTATCCTTACAACTTCCGATGACCTCATTATGATTGTCTGTGTCGCATACGCAAACTATAATTAAACATAATAAAACAGCATAACAGAATACTGAGTATAAAAACATCGTTTTTAGGTAGGGTTGAAGCGATAACGGAAAGGTTGAATTGTTTCTTTCAGGAAAACATGAACAGGCAAAGTAAATTCAAGTTTGTGGAAGAGAAAATTTCGTACATATTGGAATGTAAATAAATCATTTTTTGACAAAAGTTAATTGTTTACAAACTTCAGTTTCACTACTTCAAGCGACCGTTATCAGATGCAGTTTAACGGTACCCACTCAGTGAAGACACAAAACAAAATGACCTGGATAACAAGCAGATTCACAAGCATAGAGGGCGATAGTAGCACCCTTTGTGGCGATTGTGCTATTAATGATGACAGGTTGACAGGGCGGTGTCAAAATCTATTCAAGATTCAAGTCTCTTTGATTTAAAATTGGATTGCCAGTTAGATTCTCTAAGGCATATTTGTAAAGTTTACTTTTTGGTTGTCCATTGCACATTTTTTTTTGTTATTTTTTGCTGACACAGTTAGACAGTCCTGTCTGTCCGTAGTACTGAGTTTCACAATATCATGGAATGGAGTACACCCAAGTGAAGGAGAAAAGTTACTGGAGAACCTTGCTTTGTCTTCACCGAGAGTGTATTGTTAAACAACCTCCGATAATGCCTGCTTGGACTAGCGAAACGTCGGCTAGCAAAACGTAATTTTTGTCGGCAAATTAATTACTTGCATTCTAATGTGTACGCTGAACAGAAACTTCGACAAGAACCATAGCAATAGCTACAAAAATTTTAACATCGAATGATAGATTAATCTTGGACATACTATTTTTAACAATGTCTTAGAATATATCGACCATAACGAATAACGTTTCCTCTTCGTTTCATTAAATCTACAACCCCTAGTATATGCGCGTGTACTCAATTTCTAAACGCACATAATTAATTAAAAACGATATTGCGTTTTCTGTGAATTTCAATAAGCTAAAAACATGTTTGATGCTAATCGACTGATTTTAGTGTAATTATTTTATATATGCGTATTATTATACAAAAAATCTGTTCATTTATATTATTTATTAAGCATTTTTTCAATGTTTTAATCACATTAGATTGATCACAAGAATTTAGTGTTTTATTTTTCGGAAATGAAGACCGATTTTTGTTTATTTTAATTTCACGTAAATGACGACAAATATGCATTTTCAAGGGAAAAATTATAATTATAACTTTATTTTTTCTTCCGAAATATGTGTACGTGGCGCATAGATTCTTTATAAGCAAAAGACTAGCGTTTTAATGTCCACACAAGTTAAAATGTTCGATATGTTAATCAATCACTGTAATTTATCGATACGGCAGACATCATAGCCAAACTGTATCTAAACAGCGGTTAACCATGCAATGCGTAGAATGCAAAACCTGAGCACGGCAAGCAGCTCATGACGCAAAACATGACCTGACACGAGTTTAGTTAATCAAGTAATGAATGTTATGGATTCCCCTCTTAAATATTAGTTTCCTTTTATCAAGGCTTTTTAACTGTCTTTAGGGAAATCCACTTTAATAATTAGCTTCTGTTGTTTGATAGGAAATTTTTATAGCTATGCACAATTTATGTACAAATTTCGAATCCCATGATTGATATAAAAATTATAACATCACAGTACACCCACTGGAGCTTCGTAGTTCAAAAAAAGAAAAAAAAGGAAAGAAAAGAAAAGAAAGGAAGCTCAATTCGTAGGATTTTGCCTTTATAGTAATTGTGCCTTTCTTGATTTCTATCGAAGCAATTAATTGTGAGACCAGTATACCATGCCTATAAAGTGCATATACTGTGTACTATTGTGCAGCAGAATTTGTTTTCAAAGAGATAAATGAACTGCTTGAGCTTCCTGGAGAATAAACATCCACCTCCTTACGAGACCTGCAACCTTCCCTTCGAATGATAAAAAGATTAAGTAAAGATTCTCCGGGCACTAGAAAGACAAACCCAAGTATTTTTCAACCAAAACACATCGTGGATACCGAATGAGCAACGTAGGCTCCAATTTTTTTTTTTTTTTTTTCGGTTGGCATCTGAATATTTGAAGAGGAATATTTATAATAGATTTCGGTCATTTAAATTTTCAGATGAAATGGTTTATTTAATCTGTACTATTGCATTGTGAAAATTATTAATAAGAGTTTCTATTATTGCAAAGAGATTTCATGCATAAATAACTCATCATAAAAAAATAGGATGACTCCATTCAAGACGTTTAGGGGCTGAGTATAAATATAATACTTATATTTCTAGATATTTATTATATTTCATTAATTAAAACTTATAATTCATTAAAAGTCTTGCTTTCTGCAGCAGCCCATGTAAGAAGATATCCCAGATTACGTATTTGTGGTAAGAATCGAAACAACTAAATAGTTCTTATAGTTCTTATAAGAACTGGGCGATGGACTGAGTCCTTGACTCTTTATCCCGTCATCTGAATGAAGAGAATCTTTGTGAATGGAGTGTTATTGAGCTAAGTAGCTCTAGTCATGGCTGGGTAACGGTAATAGCTGATAGCTGAACTTCAGTTAAAACTTCATTGGCTACAACATTGCCATTTGTTACCCTGGAAGTCCTAAAAAGGACTCATTCATATTTTCGAAACAACTAAATATAAAAATTACGAAAATTTATATTTCTTTATTAGAAAAAATAAGAGGTGTATGAATTTATTTACATTTTAATTAAGTTTCTTTTAATAAAATAAGAAGTAATTTATTAATATAAACTAATCTATTTTAAATATCTTATGTTTTAGAATAATAAAAATTGATAGAAAAGATAAAGTAACGAGACAAATAATTTTAGTAAAGTTGCGTAAAAATTCCAATAAAATATCTTTAAATTCAATATTTTTTAAATACTATAATTTTAAAAACATATTTTTTTATTATCGAATTTTTTCTTTGGAATTTGATTTACGAATACAAAAAAATGCATATAATAAATAAAAATTCTTATTCATAAAAATTTTAATTACATTTACAATTATATTATAAAGTTATTCGATTTTTTGACATAAACGTGTTTTTCTCTTTGAAGAAATTTTAAGTGGTTATATATGTATATATTTATAAGTAAATATTATATATTATTAATTATTTATTGCTGCTTGGAATTTACACAAATAGTCTATTCTAATTAATTAATCTAGTTTAATTGAAATACTTGATTTCGATTAATTATTTGGATTAATTCTGTGATCAATTTTCTGAATTCCGCTACTACTATTGACAGTGTTGGTGAGTGGACAGCAACTGTTTGGTAATCAGTGCTATAAAATGGAGGTTCGTCTTATACACATCAGTTTAAAAAATATGGAAAATTTTTTCATTTCGCCTAACGCTATCACGTGATGGCTTTTTATCCGATACACTGTCATAGTTCTAGAGAGCAGAGGGTGTTTTCACTGCGCTGGAGCCCGGGGAGATCGATTCTATTCGGTTCAATGCTCCTGGCATCACAATCAGAAGTCCGATGCCAAACCAGGAAAAACAGGACTATAGCATCACACCGCCACCTCCGAATTTCATAGTTTTGATTACGCAGTGTGGTAATAAGAGAGGTTCACTGAGCATCTGAAACACCATCTGCTCGATAAAGGGTGTAGAGTGATTCCTCCATCCATAACAGTTTTCCAAGATTCCACGTCCCACTGTACACGCTCTTTACACCACTGAAGACGACTCTTCATGTTGGTTCGGATAATATGGGTTTTTTTTTTTTTTTCTGTCCTACCATGGCAACTCATGTTGTGAGCTTCGGTTCTAAATGTTTTTGTATAAAGTCGTGTTCTAGTCGATGCCTGGAACTCCATATTCAGCATGTCGGCCGACGGATGGCGAATTTTATACATCATCCTTCGTAGCACACTATGTACACACTCGGTGAGTGTGGAGGGGTCTTTCATTTCAGGTAGCACTTGCAGTTGACTCCGTGAGCTCTCGTCTCAGTATATTATCGCTGACTGTTGACCTGAAATGGCTCAATTTCTCAACAATTAGCCGAACAGATAGGGATACAAGATGAGATCCCATCACAACGCCTCTTTCTAAAATCTCACTTCCCTTCTAACAGTCACTTCACCGGGATACAGTTGCCCTCACTTGAGAGCATCATATTCCTCTAATATTTACCTGCTACAAAGACGTGACTCAGTGCATGGCGAGATGCAAGTTGCTCATGGGAGAAGTAAGTTGAATTCCTTCCAAGAAGCGTACCTTAATCAGGGAAGACAGAATTAAATCGAGCATTACCCAATATTTTCTTAAATATAGAAAACTTTGTGTTTGGTTTAAGAAAATTCTCTACCTTTCTTCTATAATCTCTCAAACCTCATCTTGGATTCCCTGATTTCTGTTTTTAGACAACTGAAGGAATATATATGATTGGCAAGCAAAGTGTAGCTCTGTAATTACTATGCATGGAAAACCACACGCACACATACGCGAGAGAGAGTTATTTTAAAGGTCTGCACACTGTGCTTAAGTGGTGGTTAGGATGATTTGATATTTTCTATCATCACGCTTTAGCAAAGCAAAAATTTAAGAAAATCATGCTGTTCTCAGTTTGTTTTCTGTCTTCTTGTTCCTTCTCGAAATTCAGAAAAAACAGGAATAATCTGATTTAAATTGGATAGCTCAGAACTTACAAGAAAAGAGTATAAAAAGGTAAATTTTTTCAAGCCAAATATCCGATCATAAGGAAGAGTGTGGATAGCACTCTTCACTACAGACCTGGCATAAGCCACCAAATCTTAAATATATTCCGTAGGTTAATGAAAAGAAAATTTGGAAATTTTTCAGTTGAGGGTTGTCAGATTGTTTCCTCTCAAGCCCAAGGTCAGGAAGTATATATCGGTCATATAATAAAGCAGTTCTCTAGGGAGGCGTTCAACATAGGTGTCCGTAATGATGAGAGTGAACCTTTGGGTATTCAATCCCAGAAAGTCTTTGGGTAGAGCTCTGTGAAGGTTGAGTCCAATAATTGTCAGGACTCTCTGCTTAGTACCGAACACTACTTGGAGTTCATTCGAGAGAAATGGCTCCTTCACATCCTCTACAACTCGGCGAAGGGCTTCTGCGTGTGATAGAAGATCATGTAGAGGGAAAGCTTCAATTGCACTATAAGTTCCTAGTTTGAAGGTGGTTAAGAACCTGCAGAAAAAAATCATCAATATATCTTTATTAGCGAAAATAATTTTAAAACTTTTTAAAAATATTTGGAATCATTGTAAAATTAAAATCGTAAATCATTTGAAGAGTTAAAATAATAAAAACATTTGAAAAAATTAAAAATTTTGAATTAAATTAATATCAAGCGATAATTTAAAATAAGGAAATCATTAACTTGAAATAAAATTCTAATTAAATGAACCGTTAAACAATTTAAACATAGTTTTAAAAATTAATTTTTACGATTCAACATTTCAAACATTTTAAAAATATTCCCAAAATGTAATTTTCCGCTCGGAAATTATTTAAATCCAAAAAGCATTAAATGTAAACCTTTTTTGTTAAAAGACAAAAAAGGTTATTTCAAAAACTGAACAAAAATTATTTCCGTTATTAAAATTGTAGAAACTGTCTCAGCTAAAAACGAAAACTTTAATTAAAATAATAACTTAGAAGCAATGTCAAAATTTAACATGATGTCAAGTAACACGTGCCTACTAAAGATCCAAATGGCTTCTTTAAAGAATTATAGAGTTCCTTCTATACCAGTCGCAAGAATGGGATTTTGCTTGCCTATACAGGATACCAACTCACCTCTTTCAAACCAAAGAATATTCTTGATGCACTGAGGGATTAGAATTATAAACGGGAAAATTATGTCTCGTATTTTTGTTATGTTTTTTTAGATTAGATTAAATGTCACTGAATACTTCCCATGCAGAAGAACTGAAGAACAGTAATTTAATGTACACATCACCTATGTTATAACCCCCGTTCAAAGCATTCAAATAAAACAGAGACAACATTAGTTTCTACCTTCTGGGGGAGTGAATTTCCTTAATGTTTAACACGAAGTAATCTTACGAAGTGAATTTTATTTACAAAACTTAATGCCCATGTAAATTAAAATGGGTAATCACTGACACTGCTTCTCAAGTACCTGTAATCGCTTCTGTAATATAATTAGACATCCAATTCCTGCAAGGATACCAACTTACTTTGAACAAGAACTAACAATGTGCTATGAAGTGTCTCTGATTCTGCTATAATGTTGGTGTAATGAACCATTTAGTGATTCTAAAAGTGGGGAAACGTTTCGTGGAGGAGGCGGCATAGATGTTGGAAAGCAATGCCTTCTTTTCTTTCTTTCTTTCCTTCTCTCTCTCTCTCTCTCCTCCACTTTATATCCCTATCATCAAACAATCAGTGATCAGAATCACATTAGATATGAAGAGCAAATATAAGCAAAATTATCACAAAATTGCTCTTGTTTAGGCACTCATTTTTACTTTCACAGGAAAGCGAATCCTTAGCACAGTCAGTTATACTGGCGCCCTTCGGTTAGAAAACAAGGACGTTGATCCTGTATAGAATACGAGGAACTAGTATTCTCAGTTGAGTGTGAGTAAGCAAATCACGTGTCTACATAATTTATTTTGTCTCGCGGCAAAGAAACGCCAAGCAACTAGCAACCACATTCGAATCCCAGTACAGCATTTTTATCACGAAGAAACAAGACGGCGAGTCTAAAAAGTGTAGAAGTTCGAAGTCATTGTGAAGTAGAATTAGGTCATATCAGAGAGACATGGAAAGATATGGATAGAGAGAAAGATAAAGGGAGAGAGAGAGAGAGAGAGAATGAAAGGAATATTTACTGATAAACACTCAAGACTCTCATACAAGCGTTCATTCTTAGTCATTTTATATATATATATATATATATAAATGTGTTTGAACTGGAGTCCGAGTGTTAGTTCTGGCGTGAAGCACTTTGTGAATGATATCACGAGTACACCAAAACGGATTACATCGCTATGTGAGTCGGATAGGCTGTAACTTAGATTGCTTTTTAGATCGATTACTCTCCTAGAAGTATCTATAATCGTCTTAGTGTACATAACCAACAAAGTAATCAATTGTTTATCATATCGCAATACCTCTTTGCAGAAAAAGCTGGTCAGAAGACCCGACTGGCGAATGTCTTCAGGTTAGAATAGTTCAATGATAAACGAAGATCTAACCCCCTCCACACCCCACCAGATAGTAACTTTGGGGAATGCAAAGGACTGCATGTGGGTTTTGCATAGCCCATTATCGGCAATTGTGGGTATTCACAGCTCCATTCAGGTGAAAATGAGCCTCATCCCCCAGAAAATCATCCACGCCATCAAAGCGTCCAACTCCACTCGAACAAGGAATGTTCAAGCGAATGTTAATCGATTTTCAAAGTCGATTAACATTTGATTTCAATCTGCGGTAGAATTTTCGACACAGTTGAGTAAAGCATATACATAAGTCCTGATACATCACGTGCTCTGCAGGAACCAACACTGTTATTCATAGCCCGCTCTACAACAGAAGTAGGAACTTCATTGATTTGTTGTACTGACTGGTTTGCGACCTCTGTCAGGTTTACCTACCAACAACCCCTTTCCATCAAAACGACTAATCGTTCGTTAATTGTTATCATTCACTAATTGTTAATTAGCAATGTTAGCAATGATAATGGTCATCACCATATAATTCAGTATGACCCCAATGACTCCGCTCTTGCAATGAACATTTTGTGCAGCTGGATAATTCTCCTACTTTTCAGTTGTAATGTTTTCGCGTTTGCAACATACCACACATGATGGTTTATTACATTGTATGTTCATTTGTTGATACCTGACCAAATATCGCCCTACAATATTTACGCTTTAGCCAATCTGTCCACATCTTACTCCTGCAGTGAAATGCTGGGATCAGGCATCCAATTAGAAATGCTTCACGTTAGAATAAGCGAGTGCTGTGCACAGGGTTACATTCATGTTATATCGGCATCTGAAATTTCAGCGTTGTAGTGAAAATTATGCCTGTGTCTAGGTCAGTAATCCAGAAACTTTTAGGCTGGCAAAAAGTGGGAATCAAACTTGTTACGAATTTCAAGAATGTTTTTATCTTGCAACTTCCTTACATATGGGCACCTCGAATACCTTAATTGATTTTGTTAAAATCATTTTATATCTTTCTTCACAAATCTTTCTCGCTTCATCTATTTATGTCCTATTTTTGAAATTTCATCTTATTTACTAGTTATGTATGCTATTTAAAATTTAATATCCTTTCTAAGGACGATTATCAAAGCACGCATCAAATATAACACGCTTTCATCTTCAAAATATCAGCGTACGTTTAAAATTTTTACTCTTAGTTTAATGTGTTTCATGACTACCTTGTTTTGTGCATTTATATATTTTTTTTTCATTTTTATTTCGTTAAGATTCATTTTATTAAATAAGTTTTGTTATTTCATTTTCAGTTTTGAAGAAATCTGAAATCATACTAGAACTATACAATATGCAATATTAATTTTGGTGCATGTAATAACCTTTCCATTATTTCTTTTTAGACGAAACTTTCAATTGACATCTAAAGAAAATTTGAAGAATTTTAAAATCCTTTCCAAGGAAATTATCAAATTAATGAATTTAGTCACACGAATATCATCAAATAATTCAATTTAAAATACTGCGAAAACTCGTATCAAGCTCAGGGTTGTGCGCAGATAAAAACTTTATAAATCTACAAATAAAATCGAATTCTTGATTTTAGAGAAGTTTATAGATTTTATCCTGCAACTATTCGATCTTGTTGCTCTGCCAACTTTTTTCTTTTTAGTCCCTTCTCACCGATGTCTGGGAGGAACGAGGTACACAAACGTTTATTTGTTTTTTCTCCCTCCCTCCCTCTCTCTCTCTCTCTCTCTCATACATTTCAACCATTCTCAAAAAGTCTCGGTCAGTTGTATTCGCGTGTTATGTTTTTCTGTAAACGTTCCATATCCCCGTTTATAAATCTTCCGCAATTTTGTTGTTCGTTTCCTTCCATTTTTAATGATATGGATAATAGAAAATTACGTGCGGTATTTATAGACGTCATCAATGGGAGCCAGACCCAGAAATGATGGCGAGAAGTCCTTATCCTTATAAGGACTGGCTTAAAGGGGCGAAGCAAGAATGCTTTTCATCTTTCCCGTTATCTGTAGAGAATACAGTGTAGGGATAAGGTGTTATTGAGCTATTAAAGCTCTGATCATGGCGGGAAGGTAACAGCAATAGCCGAGTCTCAGTTAGGACTTCATTGGCTACAGCTTTGCCATTCATTCTCAAAGGGTATTAATCATCGCATCTCACGGTCGATCTCTCCAACCTGAGATCTCCTCCGCACCTCTTCATTCATCCTAATGATGAGAATTAGTCCTTATAAAGACTGTCTTAAAGGGGAGAAGCAAGAATACTTTTCATCTTTCCCGTTATCTGTACAGGACAGTGTAGGGATAAGGTGTTATTGAGCTATTAAAGCTCTGATCATGGCAGGAGAGTAACAACAATAGCCGAGCCTCAGTTAGAACTTCATTGGCTACAGCATTGCCATTCATTCTCAAAGGGTATTAATCAACCCATCTCACGGTCGATCTCTCCAACCTGAGATCTCCTCTGCACCTCTTCATTCATCCTGATGATGAGAATCTTAAAGTTCTTAAAAGAGCTGGGAGATGGACTGAGTCATTGACTCTTTATCCCGTCATCTGAATGAAGAAAATCTGTGTGGATGGGGTGTTATTGAGCTAAAGGCTCTAGTAATGACTTGGTAATAAGAGCAACAACCGAGCCTCATTTAAAACTTCATTGGCTACAGCACTGCCATTTGTTACCCTGGAAGTCCTAAAAAGGACTTTTTTTACCTCCGATGATGAGAATGAAATAATGCAGAACTCATATATGTCCCTTATACAAAAACCAAAAAGGTTTTTAATTTATTATTAAAATACTGTGGAATAAAGTCTAATATTGAATTTTTTTTCTTGGTTATACTAGAAATTAAAGAAGCCAAGAAACTATATTCTTACTTTTAATTCATTTTTCAGTAAATGTAGATTATGGGATAATAGTAAGGTAATTGATGTCATATCACTCTCCACCATTTCAAGTAGCTCAGTAGTGAAGATATTTCACACGCAAACATTGCTTACAATTAGATAAAGAATTAAACCAAGGATATAATATGTTTGCGTGTTTAATTTAATCGAATACACTTTTTCTAAATACATCCCCAATAATGAAACCGCACACTTTTACAACAGTCTATTTCTCTCAATTAAAAATTCTTTTTTTGTACGGCCTCGATTTCAAACCTCAAGTTGTAATCTGAGATGCCATTCATAGCTTATATTATTAGATTTTTCTAGATAATTGTCCTGTCCTTGGCTAATTTTTTTTGATCAGAGAAAATCACTACCTCCATATCTAAAAAAGCATACACTGTACGATATGTCAAAACTGCAAATTATCATCCTGAAAACTATATTAAGAAAAGAAAAGAAGAAAAAAAACAATAGAAGCCAACACTGTTAAAAACCAGATTTGATGATTGGGATACTTTGATCACACAATGCGTCTAAATCCTCTGTGATTGTTAATTACCTTGGGTAATGCTAAAACCTTTGGCTTGGCGTAATATGACCTTTGTTATCTTTGCGCCAAAAATCCCTAATCAACCAACTAATCAAACATCTATGATTGTGAATTACTTTTGTTCTTCGGACTAGTTCATCTGTTTTGAGGGATGATAACCCCGATTTTTTAACAGGATATTTGCTGCCACTTCTGTGTATTGGCCCGTCAATACACAGAAGTGGCAGCAAAGTTTTAATGTCATCTGAAGTTGACATTAAAAAACCATTTTGAAAGTTTTTCGCATCATAGATGGTACTCGATTCCAGATGTTTCCAGCTGGATGGCATAAACTAAGAGTTTGAGAGGATCAATTACTTTTACTCTACTAATTAAACAACAGTGGCAACATCTGTTCATATTCCAGTTAAATTCACCAATGCACTAGTGACCAAAACATAAGTATGAAAACTATTTTTGAAGATTACAACCGCAAATTTAGAAGAATCAGCTTGTGTAAATTTGTATAATTGACTATTTCGAGTATTAAGTGGGTACACATTCAAATTTTCGAATTGCACACAAAGGTTAGCACTCGACAGGAAAGGCAAAAGGCTGCACTTTGCGAATTGCGTTTGAAGGAAGCTCTTTTGCTTCAGCAAATAAGTTGCAAATTTGGATGTCTTGTAATGTCTCAAAGACATCATGTAGATGATGTCACGCTGAGAAGAATTATTGGAAAGATTGAAGAAGGCCTCAGAATTACTGATATTGCCAGAGAATTTAGAATCTACAATTTAATTTTACGAAAATTATAGCACATTAGGGTAATATAATTTATTTGTATGTTAGCAATAAATTTTTGTCCACATTTGGCTGTAATCAGGAAAATATACACGTAAAAATGTAGTTTGTCCTTAGCTTTTGGACACCAGTTTATACTTGACTAGCATTTTTATATTAAGTTTAATTGATTAAAGAGAGATTGGTATAGGTATAAATATTCATATATACTATCATAATCAAATCAAATTTGTATTTCTTAAAAGGTATGTTGATTATTTATAAAAAAAAAAACACCTTTTACACCTTTATAAAATAGTAAAATCCGATTAAAGATTCATTTCAATAGCATTCTTAGAGTGATTTCTGGAGTCATACTGTGTATTCCTCTCCAATTCAATTCAGAGAATATAAACATCAAGAAACTAGAACTAGAAAAGTCGGTAAGCTAGAAACCTTACATAGAAATTAATTGCATTAACATACACATAATTATTTTAGTGTGAACTCCATCCCCGCAGGCTGTTAGACTACTGCACAAAAGCATTAGTATAGAGAGGGGAGTTATGAGCAATTTAATGAAGAACCTTGCTTTAGACCAACCGCCGTTGATAAAGCCGCTAGTCCAGAGCAGAAGTATCAAAGCGGTGGCAAAATTTAGGTGCCACATTTCTATTCATGCCTCAGTTGGTTTCCAATCCATAGCCTACTATTTTAGGAGGATGTGAAATTTCCAGATCGGAAATTTCACTTATTTTATTCCATTTATTAAATACGTGTCTCTAAGATATTGCCGTTTATCATACTGATCTGCAATTGCTTCAATCTCATTAAACTGGCAATAATACACTTCTTTTTCCTTAACGACTTGAAGAACGAATATGTGTCAAACGCTATTTTTAGAAATCTATAAAGAATAGTTAGTGATCACATCTTTCCGGTAACTCGGTACTAGTTTGAATATGATTATCAGCTTTAAATCCACTTTGTTCTATTGGTATTTTAATCCGAAATAACTTGTCTCTACGCATAATCCCTTAATCGTTTTGCAGAATTATAAACATTTTGGCCCCTAATCTTCTTTTATGCTTTTTCATGATTACAGTTCTTCTAGAAGTTCTCTATTCAATTAGATACTATTCAGTAATTTTAAATCTATTTTCCGAGGTTTAAAAAATTATATTAACTCACTGATCTGTGTTTCTGTTTATTTTGTTGCTTTTCATAGGATTTTCTATAAAAAAAAGCTTTCGATTGCAAACTGCACGTTCTCCGAGACTTGGATTCAAATTCCCGCATTGAGAATACGGTATAAGAACTATTCAATTAAAGATACGTTAGCTGGTCTCATACAGAGATGGTGAGTTTTCCCTTCCGAGAAAGCTCTGGTTATCTTGGAAAAGAGACAAACCATCCTTAGCATACACCATAACTATTCCAACCAATTTTCTGAATTATACGTATGGTGCTTTCCAGCAAGAATTTAGTTTTAAACAGAAGAATTGATTTATTGTTTGGAAAGCTTTCGTTAAAAATGCTAATTTTTTCTAAATTGCCACTAATTTCGTCTATCTGCAACAATAGTATCATATGGGATTAATTAGAAGTACAGAAAAACGAACCAGATGAATAAATTGAGCTTGTAAGTGCTCACTAAAAATAGAACTAAAAGTGAACAAGATAAACTAAGAAAAATGAAAAAAAAAGAACTGCTAAAAGAAGAAGGAGAAAAGACTAATAAGGATAATGCAGCAACAGAGAAAATTCGGTTGAACCATCGGCAGAAATTCATGCATGAGAAGTTAGACGTACTTAATTGTATTATGGAGACTGGAAAAATAAAACACAGAAGCACCTGCCACCTCTCCGTTAAGTAGTGGCTTCTTTATTTGGAAGTGCAATCCCTCAAAGCAAAGACCATTAGTCAGAGATTCAGGTTGATGGAATTGCAGGAAAGCTAATGTTGTATTCAAAGATGGCAAACACATGCTGGTTTATCCAGAAATGACTTATATTACAGTGGAACGGATGGAGGCCGGTAAGCAATTAGCCATGCATTTAATGGTGACTACGGAAATGTGCTTAAAGTAGCCACAAGTTGGAGATTTTGTACGTTCAATAGAAGGGGAAAAACCGACGTAGGTCGGATAAGGTTTGATAAATGACACCGGTATATCATATTTAAGGCATGCTCATTTGGTAAAGTAAATATTTACAAGCAGCATGTGTGTGTGTGTGTGTGTGTGTGTGTGTGTGGTTTCACGCAGGCTAAGGTCGAAATTATTTCATCTCTCTAGTGTAGCAAGTAAGATCCAACATTCTTTCTGTAGTTGATAAAAGCTTGATCGGATCGAATCCCGTCTAGCATGCGATAAACCTTCAAAGGACACATTTCAAGTGAACATAAGTTAGCCAGTCTCATACGAAGGTGGAAGAAATTGTTCTGCTGAATCTCGGTGTTCTCCTCATGCAAAAACAGGCAGTTATTGTTATTGTTGTTGTTGTTTTCGTTGTCGTGTCCATTGAATAGCTTCTAGATATGACTCTGGAAGTGTAGAACTGCTTTGACAATCTGTTGAACTTCGATAGAGTAGAGCTTTTCTCTAGGGTTATTGTGAATTTTCTGTAGAAGAGCATAGAACAAATATGGATAGGTCTTAGTTCAACTCCTGGACAGTTTTACATGTTTCGTAGCTCCTGTTACCGTCTGGCTGAATTTTGATGGCTTTAACATATTCAGTCCTTAGTTTGGTGATGACTGTGGTTATTTCTCGATTTTCATTAATTTCACTGATTTCATTCTTCTTCTTGATAATTTGTTTTATCAATCTTATTTTGGCGATAGTGCTAGCAACAGTTAGTGATAGTGATGTAATTTTTGAGGTAAGTATCTTGTTCTTTGACTAGTCTGTCTTCTCTTTCATTGCCTTCAATCTTTACATGGGCTGGTATCCATTGCAGTGCGCAGTTCTTATTTTTCAAATTTAAGATAGTTAATAGTTCATGAATTTCTTGTGTGAGATTTGTTTTTCCATTTTTAATGCCTCAAGTGCAGATTCTGAGTCACTGTAGATGGTTATTCCTTCTGTAATGTTTAGTACTAGATTTGAGAGCTCTTTGTATGGCTGTTAATTCACAAGTGAAGTTTAAAGCTAGTTAGCCAGCTGTGGTTTTGATTTGCATTTCCTCCACTCCAGTTAGAGTTAGAAAAAATCCTGAACCTCCTTGGTTGAGTGCTTCTTCCGATGATCCCTCAGTGCAGGCAATGACATGATTTGGATTGTTTAAGTGATGTGTAGTGTCAAGTCCTTTTCTTTTCTTTTCTTTTCTTGCTGTGAACATCTTTTTGAACAAGGATCGGGGAGATTTAAGTTTACCGTTGTGTTTTTTTCTTTGGCAGAATAGCGGAAAAGAATAGCTCTTTGCTTATTTCAATGGATAGGTGATCTACGTCGATCTGTGTTCTAATTTCATGATCATATTGTAACGTAGTTGATCTCTTTAGTCTAGATGCTCTTGTCCAGGCATGGAAAGTCCTGAGTGAGAAGTGATCCTGTTGGTGGCCCCTAATTCTGTTAGTGAATTTCACTGTGGAGAGTTTTCTTCTGTCTTTAGTATATGAAGCCAACACTCTTGTTGAGCTTTTAAATCATTTGTGGATGAAACTACACCTATGATAATTTTTGCTGCTCTTCGTTGTACTCTGTCAAGTTTTTCTTTTGATCTAGTAGAAGCTGGAGCACAGATTGATGAGGCATATTCCATAGTGTATGAGTGTATGTAGTTTTGAGTGTCTTCGGTATTGCACCCCACTGTTTTTGTGGAACACAAAGACTTTTGATTATATTAAGCTTTTTAAGAACTTTATTAGATAGATTTGTAACATGAGTTGTAAATCTCAGTTCACTGTCCAGGGTTAGGCCTAAGTATTTTGGACACCGTTTTTTTCTATTTCGTTAAATATACACCCCCCAAATCAAAATATTATATATTTTGATTTTGGTTGTAATTGTGTCTGTATTTTCTATCACTGGACAAGATGCTCAGTTTTGTTTATTCTGGGTGGATCTGTAGTTTAATTTCCTTTGTCCATTTTTCTAAGCTTTTATTGAATTATTTAGAACTTTTTCAGATTGTTGAGGATTACTGCTTGTGTGCCAGATTGCTATATCATCTGCAGAGCATTCTATTGTTGTGTCATTTATTATGTGTGGATGGATATTGTTCATATAGATGAGAAATAGGAGTAGGCTTAAGACAGAATCTTGTGGGACTCTAGCCCAAGTTCGATGCATGCTGGAATAAATTCCATTAACTTCTAGTTCCATTTTTCTTCCTTTCATGAAATCTGAAATCCAAATTAATGCATTTCCCCTTATCCCTGTATCGTATGCAATTTTTATTAATTTTTGTCTCCAGACAAGATTGTAGACAGCTGTGAGATCCAAGAATATTGCTGTCTTCTTCTTTGGTGGTTTTTCTTGAAAGCCATCTATGACTGATTGGCAAAGATAAAACAATTGACTTTCTATACTGTGTTGAAACCTGCGTGCAGTTTAGTAGAAGTTGATCTTGTTGTTTTCTAAGAACCAATTCCAAAGTTATTGGTCTGTAGCTTTTGCGGCCATTAGGCTTTTTTAGGCTTTAGTAAGGGTATAATGACTGATGTTTTCCAGATTTCTGGTAGTTTACCTTCATTCAGAGAAGGGTTAAATAGTTTTTGGCTATTTTACCCATGTTTTTAATCATATGCCCAAAGATAAGATCAAATTTGACAGGGTCAATTTGACTAATTGCTGTTTCTAATTCTGTCATTGTGAGATCCTTAGTAAAGACATCTTCATAAGGATAGGTTCCGGATTGTACTAGAGGATGTTTTGCAATTTTCCTGCACTTTTTGTCTTCTTTGTTGTATTGTAGCTTGCTTGCGTTGGAGTAATGTTTGGCAAGTAAATTTGCCATCTGTTTGTTTGTTTGTTGCTGTATTGGTTCCTGAGGAGACCATGTTTGAAGAGTGTTCAGTATCCGGAAGTGTTGCGCTGTTTAATAATCTGATAATGTCCCAGTGTTGTGAGTCTTTTCTTGGAACTATTGTATTGCAGAATTCTTCTCACCTTTTTGCTTGCAGGTTAGAAATGTCATCTTCTATGTTTTGAATTAATTCTATTAACTTCTTTCTAGTGTCTTCTGTATTATTTTGTTTTAACTGTTCGTTGATAATATATCTTTCGGTGATCATAGCATGGAACCCAATTGTTTTTCCTGAATCCTCTGGGAATTTAATTTTTTTGCAGCTCTCTGTATGTTGTTAGTTATTTCTAGTAGTTGTTGATCAAGTTCTTTACTAGTGGGTGCACTAGTGCAATATGTTTCTAATAGTTGTGGGTATTTAGGCCAATTTGATTTCCTGAAGTTCCAAGATCTATCTGTCTGTTGTTTTTGGTCTAACTGCAAATTAATGGTTGTGATAATAAGACTATGATCGCTGATGGCATTGTTTAGTATTTTCCACTGGGTAAGACTCGCAGTTTCATAATCTACTGCTGTGATGTCTAATGCTGATTCTGTGCCTGTTGTTTTTGACAGATATGTATTTTGCTTGTTGTTTATGATCTCAAGGTTTATATAATCAATTATGTCTTCTATTTGTGCTCCTTTCCGATCTAGTTGTGGGGAGCCCCAAGTTGGGCTTTTGGCATTTAGATTTCCTAAAAGGATCTTTGTATCTAACGTTGTTTGACTTAGTTGAAGTAGTTCTGTATTTATATATGTGTTATCTGGGTGATATGCATTGCCTATTGTAATAATGTTTTGGTAGAAATATCTTGAATGCTTGCGCCTCTGTGTTACTATTTATACTGCTGTTTCTAGTTGATAAGATTTCTTTATCAAAATATCTTATCAAAGTAGTTCTTTATCAAAGTTTTCTTTTGTCGAATCCTGCTACCACGTTTTTTCCACTTGGATTGTTACATCAAACCCTGCAGAGAATACTGAACATTGCTGGCTTTGGCATACCCAATTCCATGAAGAGCGTCTGTTCTGACCACAAACATGCAGTTAATATACATAATATATATACTGCATACATAATGTGGTAGAATTTGAATAACGACAGTTGTTAAGTTATAAATCTATCTGTCCACCTTTATTTTTATTTTATTTCTGAGGAAGTACACAGAAATGATGGACGAAACTAGCACACGTTCTTTTCACCACTGAAGACGACGCTGCATGTTGGTTCCGGTAATGTGGGCTTGCTTACTTTGGTACTTCCATGGAAACGCATGTTGTGAGCATCGGTTCTGAATGTTTTTGTCAAATTCATGTTCTAGTCGAATTCCATATTCAAAGTGACTGCCGACGAATGGCGGTTTCACACATTAATCCTTCGTAGCACCCTAAGGTCACGCTCAGTGAGTGTGGTGATTGTCTGCTGCGGGTAGCACTTGCAGTTAAATCCCTGCTCTTTCATTTTGGTGTCACTGATTGTTCACTTGGGATATTCTAATTTGTCATCATGATGTTCTATCACAAAGTCTCTTTCGAACTTAGTCAGCTCCCTTCTGACCGTCATTTTATTCGGATACATTTGCATTGAATTAGGAGCATCATATTCCTCTAATGTCTACCTGATGATTCATTAATAATATAAGTAATTCAATAATACCTTTCTGCATAATTTACTAATTTACAAATGGCATTTTCCAGGCGTAAAGGCATTTTGTTTACATGTTCTAGATCTTATTAACTGAAAGAGAGAGAGTGATAGAGAGAGAGAGAGAGAGAGAGAGAGAGAGAGAGAGAGAGAGAGAGAGAGAGAGAGAGAAAATACTAAATTTTTTAAAAAAATTAATTTTGCGTGTCACAGGGAAAACCCAGGTACAAGGGAGGCAAAATCACTGTCATGTCCATATGAGATCGGTTAATTCAAATACCTTCATCTTAAAAAGCTCTGGTAAAGGTTTTCGCCTCCTAGATGGGATTCGATCCTAGCTCATTTGTAATCAAAGGACTAGGTAGAAAGTGAATACTTAGCTACTTTGGTTCCCCATTCCCTAAATATATTCTATTTGCGGTCATTAAATTTTTTGGCTCTCTTTTATTTTCATGATTTGTCCCAAATAAATACAGTATATAAGTATACTGGATCTTCACTTCTCTGTCTTTCGTATAATAATTAAAATTCTGGCGTTAATTTCAAATCTTCTATGAAGAAGATAAATATTCTTAAATCCACGAAAAATATTCTTACAGATTAGATGTAAGAAAGAATGGGAGATATCTTATCGCCGTCTGTTTCTTCCTCTGTTTATTGGAAATCTTTCGCTGTTTTTATGGAGGTGGATGGTAGATGTCCTGACAATACATCCTCTCTACGTACGCTTTTTCGCTATCTCCAATGATTTAATTAGGTTAAAGGTCTTTTAGACGCCTATGATAACCATGGAGGTTCTTTTGTATTATTTGTTTAAGAGTAAGGAATGTAAGCACTTGTAATCTAATTGCCTCAAAAGGCTTGCTTGTTCCTGCGATTTCATGTAATCATGGCGATTTATTATTTTATTATTTATTAGCTAGTGATGTATTTTTTAATCTTTCTTTTTTATTCTTTTATCAAATGATTATTATTAAAGCATTATTCCATGCTTTGGGGATTTTTCTTTGTAATAAACAGAATAGGAAGAGGTATGCCATTGCAGAAATATAATCGTTCAGGATTCTGAGGTATTATATTACTTCCCCACTCTCAAAAATTCCACTTAATCCCGATCATTTTATTTTACTCTTCAATGTTTTCCAGACACCCGTTTTCTCATAATCTCCTGCATGTCCACTCACGTTCCTTCTTCGAGAGAATTTCCTTCAGTTTCTTTTTTGGAAGAAAGAAAGAAAGAACATTATAGTTCATTAATTACACGTAGCGTTTAAATTTATGATTGATTATGATCTTTTTCCCAAAGACCGGCTAATTCTTTTTTATTTTCCTATTGCCAAAGATAGTATCTAAATTTTCCTGGTTTTGTTATTTTCAATTGTATATTTCAGGTATTTGTTCATCATTCCTTTTCTGATTGTACTTATTTCAGGATATTTGATTTTCTCCTGGTGCCAGATCTTTTTTTCCCCTCTAAAACCTTTCTATAAATTTCTAATATTTCGTTTAGTATTTCTATAGCTGAAGCTATCAAGCTAGTGTGTGTGTGTGTGTGTGTGTTATGTCTCTTTATTGTGCATTACATAACCGATTTTTCTGTTTGTCTAAACCAGCCATGTAATTTCCACTCCTGAGAGAGAGAGAGAGAGAGAATTTAGGCATACAATAATCAAGAAGGTGGTGGACTCACATGGAGAGAAGAAAGCTGTGCACTATATAATTTTTTATTATTTTTTATTTTATTTAATTGTTATTTATTTTCAGCTCTGTAAATATAAGAGAATTAAAAATAAAAGCAAGTATGTTATAATTTCAACATGTAAGTTTTGCAAATAAAATTCTAGTGTGGTGACATTATTCATCAAGAAAAGCACTTGAACAGTCCTTCGTGTTTAGCTAATGTACAGCGAAGATTTCATTGGTATGGTTTGGGTTTCATTCACAATTGTTTTATTAGATTGTTCCACTAAGTGAATGTAATTAAACGCAAACCAAAATGTTTGGAAATATTGTTTTCTGTAATAATGTTAACTCCTGAACAATTTGCAACTTGGTTGGTTGTGCGAATAGCGCATCCACGAATTCTCTTTCTCAGGAACACATTTAGATGTTGTTAGGTGGAAGATTTTTTTTCAGCTGCATGCCGATACTGGAAGCCGGAGGTGAATTAAAAAGCACAATGATTGGCAATTAGGCACAGTATATCCGGATTATTTCATTCTTATTCATCCAGGGGTCCTATGTAATACAGGGTTACATTTCATTGCCGGAGTGATTCACATAAAAATAATTGCGATTTTCGTCAACAAAATGGGTTAGAACGTACGGTTATCATTTGGCACATTTTGTCAGATGGATTTTTTGGACTGGTAAGTCTGTCTTGGGGAGCTTCCGTAGCTCACTTGGTATATAGACGAAGCTTTTTGTTCGGAAAGACCTGGGTTCGCTTCCCGTCCAAGACGTGAGGAACATATCTGGTCTCTTTCGACTAAAGGTGAGTTAGTCGGTCTCGTACGACGGTAGGGTTTTTATTTTCAAATGGAAACTCTGATTTTTCTTCCCCCAGAACAGGCAAACCGGCCCCGTGAACACACGCATCTACACACATATGACACGTCGGGAGACATAAGGCCAACCACATTTTCCTCGAGATGGTCACGGTTCTGAAGTGAACAGCTGAAGAACCTCATTGGTTCGTAAAAAGGTTGAATCAAGTCTGTCTTGGTCAGTATAGTTGGGATCTGTAATTAGATCATATTATAACTACAATAATGACGATGATGTCTAGAACAAGTCAGAAGAGCACTACACTAAATAGATCTACCTGATAACATCAAAAGTGAGAGAACAAAAAATTAAACTTTCGAGAAGTGACTGTAATAATATTACAAAATCGTTAACATTTAACACTTCGTTTAGCTACAAAGATTTAAATTTATCGATTTATTCAGCTAATCTAATATTTATCTATATCAACTGTTAACAAATTCATTCTGATTCAGATATTAGATATATTAGAATTATAGCCTCAGAAAATTCTAATATTAGATACCTTCTTTTGCTGTCTCAGAAATCCATTTTTGAATGTTTCGTGAGACTTTTAACATGTTCATTGCCAATCACGCGATATCGCGCGATGCGAGATCTCACCAAATGGCCGATCACGCGTTATCGCGTGGACATCGCTAACTAAATAAAAAAATTAAAAAATTTGGCGACCACACGAAATTCCAATTTTCAGCTTGGCAATCAAAGTGTTAAATCTGATTTTTTGAAACATATATCAGATACTGTACGAATGTATTATCAAAATATAGAACCCAATAATTTAGCTATTCAACTGTTAAGAGAAGTTAAAGAAGAATCAAATTATGTGGACGTCGACATGGAAGAACGAAGAAGACAATGATGATGATGATGAAACGTTAAAAAAAGATGATGAATCCACGACAGAGAGAGAGAGAAATATAGGATAATTATGATGATAGACGAGGAAAATATTTTATTTGCTTTCTTTGTTTCCTCTTCAATTTTTTCTACTTTGAGAAAATATTAGAAGAATACAAAAATATAATGTAGAGAGAATAAAACAGATTGGAAGAGACAACATTTCTCCGAATAAAAACAATATAGCGAATAATAGGAAAGGGATAATAAAATGATTGCAGAGAAGGTGAGTATAATATAGAACAGAGGCTAAAGTAAATTAAAAGAAACAGAAAGAACATGTGATGTGAGAAAAATGTGAGAGAGAGAGAGAGAGAAAGAGAAGCGAAAAAAAACACAGGGAAAAATGAAAGAAAGACTCACATATAGAAAGAAAGAAAGAGAGAAAGAGAGAAAATGAAACTAAGACACACATAGAGAAAGAAAGAATGATTGAAAGAAAGAACGATTGAAAGAAAGAAAGAGAGAGAGAGAGAGAGAGAGAGAGAGAGAGAGAGAGAGAGAGAGAGAAAAGGTAAACAGGAAAAGTGCATAACAAAGATCGATACTAAAAGAAAGAAACTTTTTAGAAGTGTGGGAAGAACACAAGAAGTGAAAAATTAGGGAAAGTTTCGGAGTTCGTACATGGAAAGTGCTTTCGATCCCCTGTGGATTTTGTGTTGCAGTGTCTACTATTTGACTGCCGATGCTGGCCAATTACGGCGTTCACCGTAAATGTCTTGTAGTCTTCTCAGAGGATATAAAAAAAAGCAAGATCGGGAACTGATCTCATGCGACATGCAGCCCATTAGGCGCCCAACGAAGATCCAGTTGCTAAACAAGTCTTGTCATTCGCCGCTATTTCAACGTATCTCGTTTGCTAGGTTAGGTTCGTCTTGGCAAACCAAAAACAATAGCGTTTTTGGTTTGCCAAGACGTGTTGCATCACTGTTATAGTTGATATGATTCCCATTCCTTTAAGATACCTGATGTGTTGGGAAAAAAACTAGTAGCTTAAAGGAATACCTCCAGCACGTCCTTTCTCGCCTCCTCGCCTCTCCTAAGAACCGTCAGTAGTGAGAGAGAGAAGAAAAATACGCCTGCAAGGGTAGTGTCCCTTCAGTCCTTAATATTGTAAGTGATGCAACACGGGCATTTCTCTCTCTCTCTCTGTCTCTCTCTCTCTCTCTGTCTCTCTCTCTCTCTCTCTGTCTCTCTCTCTGTCTCTCTCTCTCTCTGTCTCTCTCTGTCTCTCTCTCTCTCTCTCTCTCTCTCTCTCTCTCTCTCTCTAACACCCTCTGACAGCCGCTATCTTCAGCGCTATAATTGCAACTCATTTTACGAGGTTCCCCATTCTCCAACCAGCCCTTTTCATCTCCATCTCTTGGCAAAGTCAGTGTGACATAAAATACTAAGATTTCTCTTCCAAACTTCGCTCGTCCAATAACTTAAATATGAAAGCGGAAAGACACAAATAAAGCAGTACTCTAAGAGCTAATATGATTATCCCTATTTCCATGATCTCCTTAGGGACTTCTTCGTAACTATTGACCAGAGTAATGGAACTTTTATAATCTCAATTTTGTTAACCGCATATTCGTTGGAGACAGGCATGCAGCGCTCAAGGGGTTTGCTCGTAATGTACAACGAGTAAAATTATCGATGCTAACTATGAGACCCTGCTCCATCCTCTTGACGTTGGCACGGAGACAGTTAATGTCGCTGAGAAAAACAAGTGTGATCTAAATAACATGGATGCCTTCTTCGATATTCAAATGCACATCTTCGTGAATAAAGTCCTTTCACCATTAACTATAAGACGATAGGAGCGAATATATTCCTTAACATATTTAATAAAGCGAAAAGATCATCTTCGTGTATCTTTTAATACAATCTCCTCAAATATGACTTCTTTGCATTCTCTTTCTTTCTAAAATTTACACGCAAGTAGGTTGTATTTAAACAAATGCAATCCTGTTTATGACGTAATGGCAAAAAAGAAGATAATTCTTTACTATTATCTACTTCTCCATACCACGGTGAGGAAGAAAATAACTTAGGTTAAAGAATACGAAGGAATAAACGTATAATAATAATAAAGGAAAGACAACAGAACAGGAACGGATAGAATTTTGAGCAAAGTTATTAGCAATCGATCCTTATTAAAATGTTATTCTGATAATCAATTGCATTATGTTTCTCAGTGTAGACGGATTTTCTACTTGAAAGAGGTTTCACTGCAGTGCAATGATCAGTTTATAGCTCCTCACAACTGTAATGAGTTGTGCTCTGAGGTGGTGAGTCACCGATCTCGTACGATTGAAGCACAGATTGCACCACCCGGAAATCTCTGTCATATCGGTGTTTTTCCCATGAAAGTAATTATATTTCTCAGAGCAACTGATGCAATTAAGAGACAATACAACACGGCAAGCCATACATTTCTCTGATTAATTCTAATTGACACTAATACAAAATTAAAATTTTCCTTTGGTGAGTTTAGATTCATGTGTGCTATTTTATTTTACTTTTAAATTAACCACCTGAAGAATAATGCATGCTTGTTAATTTCACCTTTCTTTTGTATTCCCCACAAGTTATGGATTTTGTGATAATACAGCTGTGTTTCCGTTCCCTCTGTGCACCACTTCAGATCAGTGAACAGAAAAAAACACGCTCGTTTCATCCACCCGTTCGCTTTTGACGCATTGCTAACGGTGTAAGTGACAAATGGTTGTTTGGTGTTCGAAGTAGTTACTTTGCTAAGGAAAATATTCCAAAAGGGAAAGTTTTAAGCGAGATATAACAATGAACAGCAAACTGTGCAACAACTTGGTTCATTTCAACAGCGCTTACCAGGCGAGAGTGAGGCTTCGGGCACTAAACTGACCATCTCGTTCTTGTTTGTTAGCATGTGAAACAGTGACATCTGCTGTACGAGGAAATTTTTTGGTGAATTTGAAACAATAAATAATCGCTCTGTATTTAGCACTTATAAAGAGCGCAGTATTTTAATGTTGTAAAAATAAAAATTTCAGCCAAAATATGAAAAAATGTAATCACTTTTTTAAAAATATCAAGTGATTTTTAAAAAAGTACAAAATAGAAAGTTTTACATTTTCTTAGCAAACGAACGTTTTTTTTTAAAAATAACCCTTACTTTAATTAATGAAAAAAAAAAAAATATATATATATATATATATATATAGAGAGAGAGAGAGAGAGAGAGAGAGAGAGAGAGAGAGATGTTGTTCGACAACAACAATGATAATAATAACAAACATATCTGTGGAGAGGTGAAGAGTTTTTTAGGTAAGCATCAATTGTGAGTAATAATAAGATTTTATCTAAACTGATGTTCTGAACCGATTAAAAGAAATTAAAGTCTCAGAGGAGATCCAAAAGCGCTTGGATTTTCATGATACTTTTGAAATAAATGCGGCACACGTTCATTATATTTCTGAAAGGAGTAATAGTAATTCGGAAAAAAAAATTCCTATTTACTTGCTTTTTACTTTCATTTTTATTATTATTATTTTTTTAAATTCCTATTTACTTGCTATTCCTATTTACTTGCTTTTTGTGTTTAGTTTGTAAGCGTGGTAATCTTACTATTTCCTATAGAGGAGAGTGGGAAATATAGCAAACATTTAGAAGTCACAACAGAAAATATATGCATAAAAGAAAGTAAAACCCAACACATAAAAAAATGAAAGAAAGTTTTTCAATTTATTAAGAATGGAAAAACTGCTAACGTGAATAAAATAATAATGAAATAAAATAGTCATTGAAAGTATTTATTTAAGATATAAAAAGGATCATTGGATAGGTCAAAGACAGATGGCAGAAGAAGGGAGTACAAGCCATTGATAAAAAAAATACAATTAAAAACAAAGAGAGACAAGAGGAAATGATAAGATGCAGATCAGTAATAGAGAGATCAGAAAAGAAAGCTAACAGAAAAGCTGAGATTCTGGTGTGGAAAATTATTATGGAATTTAGCGAACGAGTTATAATTATGTGATTATGTACTTATAAGTCGATCTTACTCTGCGAATAATTGAAATAATTTATAAACGAATTAAAAATATTAAAATGCTCACGCTTGCAAACTGAAAATTCTGAAAAGCATTATTGTTAGTCATCGCATTTTAGATCGGAGGATAGCCAATGGCAAAAAGTGTCGAAGATGGAACCTCAGAAGTGTATTCAATAATCTGCAAGGGATACTTTTAAAAACCTTATGACTTTGATTGCAGCTGATGTATTTATTACGGCAAAAATTTTTTATTATAGACCAAGAAAAATTGGTAGCGACACCAAAAGGCATTTTCATACGTTGTATTCTTTTTTAAGGACTGGACGTATTCTTTTATTTCATTCAGAAATTATCAAGAATTTTATTTCTCCGAATATTCTTCTCAGATATATCCTTTATTGTGTATTCTTTTAGGTAAGGAAGAGTTACGAAATTGGTTAAGAATTTGGATATCGTCGTGGAAATTACAGTAAAAACAACATAAAACGAAACGCTTAGTATTCTCAACAAGACAAGTTACCATCCTCCGATGATATGTTGTCTTTGGTCTTAATATTCCTCGGATTTTAGATAATAGGTTTACTGTTTCATTGAAATATGTATTTGAAACACTATAAAAATCTCTGAATACAACTTTTGAATCAGCAATTTATACTTTGGTTAAATCATAATCTTAAAACCAGAGAGTAAAAATGTCACCCACACCTATATATACATGGTTGCATTAAGGCTTCGTAATCATTATTCTGCAACACCACCCTCATCTGTATTCCTGCTCTTTCGCCTCATCATCATTTTCTTAATAAACCTTTCTGCAACAGCGCTGTGGAGTTTTGACGCATGTATTCTCTATTGTCATAATTAGCAAACTTCGTTTCAGGATTCTTTGAGAAAAATTGTTAAGTTCACATTTCTTTTTTGTTTATCTTTCTCGTGAACAGCCTACCGGACTCTATCGTAAAGCAGATTACATTTTCAAAATGCGTAGGTATTTCTTAATTAAAGAGAAATTTTATTTAGATGTGTTTCTTAGTTTATAAGCTGTAGTCCTACAGCCCATTATTGTTTCTGTTGCATATAGCATATGCCATTTCGGAAATATTTAATCCTATTAATTGTTCTTCTTTACTTAGAGATTATTTTTAATATTAGTTGCATTCATCTTAATATAAGTGTAACGTTTTTTTTTTAAAAAAGGTGTGCACTTTATATCATTCTGTAAGATAGTACAAGCATGATGTTGCATATTGCTAACGGATTTGAAGCCGTCACTGAGTTTAGTGTTTTATTTAATAATCCATGTGTTACATGTTGTCAAAATGAAAATAAAAGTTCACATGACTTGAAAATCTAGCGAAGAGCTGCATAGAAAAAACAATAAGTCAAATATGAACATTTTAAAGGCTGTAAAGATGTATTAGCGTTATTGTCGTGAGTGAGTTGACTAAGATATGATAATCAGGGAATTGAATTCCTGAAGTCGCTTAAAAGTTTCCGTGTTTACTTTTTAGCCCAGATATGAACTTGTGACCTGTCTCAAAAGTTCATATCCGCAAATAAACGAAGTCTTAGTCTCCTACCGGAGCGATGAAATTTATCTCCCACCTGAACACAATAACAGACATCCAGGGCCATCGTTTAATTTGAACTCACAGCATATTATTATATTAATAATAATTGTTATTTTTATTACGAGAGACCTTCAGGAAGTCAGGGACTCATCGAAGGAGGGGACATACTACACACACCAGCTATCGTACTTATTCCTAAATTCATTCATACTGCTTGCACTCACAACATCCAATGGCTATCCATTCCAATCACGCACCATCCTATGAGAGAAAAATATAGCCCTCACCCCTTCCTAGCGACATTCATTCTCAGCTTCCTCTTCTCCTTTCCCCACCTTCCATAAATTGAAAAATTCAATCAATTGAAATATGGTGGGACTGCAGAAGCCTGTTCGAAGTATGTCGGTTCCATTGATCTACATGATCAATCAGACCGACAAAGAGTTTTTAAAACAGATGCTTGTAGTTTGCAATAAAATATATTCTATAATGTTTGCAACATTAGAAACACACACACACACACACACACACACACACACACACACACACACACACACACACACACACACACACACACACACACACACACACACACGCGCGCGCGCGCGCGCGCGCGCAACTAGACATAGAGAGAGAGAGAGAGAGAGAGAGAGAGAGAGAGAGAGATGTAAATTGGAATATATATGGAAATACAGAATTGATACTGAAAAAAAAAACATACACGTCATAGTACATAAACAGATAGAACTATGGAACAATTGGTGGAGTAAATAATATGTAAGTGATAAACATTAGAATGTAATGACAAAATAGACAGAAAACACGAGAGATAAAATTGTTTATTTTCTTTGTGAACTAAGAATTAGGGAACCAGCGGACACACCGTAGGAACGTTTAAGAGAAGATGAGACCCTTCGCTACATGCCAAGTATTTTGAGGTGTGTATTCTACACCATTAGCAAACTTTAGAACGTGTGGGTGCACTAGAATAGTATACAAAAGAACTGCGGCTTGCTCCTCCGTGATCTTGGTATAGTATCTACGTCCTTTCATCAAATAACTGTGGCGACCATCGAACGCTTCGTAACATACAGTTATATTCTCGTAATCTCCGGAGCCCCATGGCTTCCTTTTTTTAATATCCTCGCTAAACATAGCAATTCAGACATCATCATCCTGTGCCCATTGACGTAATATTTGCTTGGATACCTCTCTCAACTCCGACACGAAAAAAATATACACAGACACCATTCATGTTTTCCAGAGAAGGACATAGTAATAACCTTGGCTGCTGTATGCACATGGAGTTAGCCAACAGCTGACACATTTAAAAAGATATCGATCAATCGATTCTCTGTCTCCGCTTAAGAAAAACCTGAAATATTATTATACTCGATTTCACTTTACAAGCAAAGCGAGAAGATAAATCTTCCCATTTTTTGACGTTTGTTTAGCAGTTAAAGATTCACAATGCTAGCGAAGAACGTGTTATACAGAGAAGCACGCTTCCCAGGGGTGGTGGGCACAGATTTGTAAATCTGTCGAAGTAAACTGTTCTTTTGGTTATGTTTATAGGTGTAGAGAAATATGTGAGTAGAAGAAATAGCCACGCGTATTTTTGATGTCTGCTACAGGGGTGGATATTTATGTAGTATATTATGAAGTACTAAAATAAATTTCCAGATTTGAATCTTCAGGAAAGCAAAATCATTCCGTGTTTTACCGCTAACTGCAACTCTGTACAATGTTGTTGTTTAGTAGAAAGTGAGTCGTATTCATCGACCCTACGGTTACGTCGCTGCCCAAGGCGTAGTCTGTAGGGAAAATAAGAAAATGGAGAGCGAGTAATATCAACCTTTCAGTACTTGGCATGGTTGAACTTTGAAACTGAGAACAATAGGTGTATGTAAGTGAACATTAGCAAATAACACTTAGGGATAAAATGGAAGAAACTCGAAAATTAAAGGGGACATAATGAAAAAAATAAAATAAAATAAAGTATTACGAAAGAAAGAAAAGGGAAAATGAATACAAATGAATGACGGGGTGAATTGATGTTTTTGATAGAGAATTTCACATGGAATGTTACATAGAATTTTACTATTTCTATCAAAATTTTACATTTTGTTAGAAATAGTACAAAACAAGGGATTTGTTTTTTTTAAAAATCTAAATCCAAATAAACTCAGCTTACTGCGGTGTTGTTTTTAATACAAGACCTTCATATTATTATATTCCATCATTAAATGCCTGATATTTTTAATTTCGTAGATAATCCAAACTCCTATTGCAGAACAAAAGTGTTTTACTGAAAACTTTCAAATTATTTCTTGACCTTGGCGACATTATTAACTTGCAAATATCCCTTTGGCATTCACATATTTTTATTATCAATACAATCACTTTTATGAACATCTCAAATGCCCATCTTCCACATTGTATGTGCCTTGATGACACGCAGTTATGCATTCGCGAAGTTTGGAGTAAAATATTACTTTTTTATGAAAACGATTTTGAAGAAAAAGAAAAAAGATGTTGAAAAAAGAGAAGATGGAGAGGAACGTCATTGGTAAAAGAAAGAGAATTGGGATGAACTACAAAGAAAGAGACAGTGAAAGTGAGAGAGGAGGAGATCCAATTAGAACATCTAGAAGCCGAACACAAAGATATAAAGGATAGGGATCGAGTCTAGATGACCGCAGCATCTTTCATTTAAGAACCCTCCTACTCTGAGTGTACGACTGATTCAAAGTAGAAGTTGTTGGTGTAAATACCAAGAGAATAAACTTGAAACTTGGCAAATGAGAAGTAATAAGTGTGTAGTCGTGTCCTATTTGGTATCGGTCCTTACCTATTGGAAAGTTATGTGTATTTCTTGGGTCGGTTGAGCAGCTGAGACATTTTATTTAAATGAAGCACTGGGAAGAAATATCTTCAAATTGTGGAGAACCGAAGAACAATAATGTGCCACTTCTTCCATTGTTTTACACCACTCATTCACCAGCAAAGAAAGAAAACACAAAGAAGTTATTAGTAAGGTCAATTTATAAAATTTTGGTCAATTTAAACTTTGGTCAATTTATTAAGATAATGATCTTCAACTAGTGATCTCCTTATCCTCTTATCTCGGATAAGAAAGGTATGCATAGAATGGTGTGCAGATGGATGCATGCAAAAAAACGTTGGATTATTCTAATGTGTGCACCCTTTCGCTTTTCAATAGGTTGCCCATGTTATTCTCTTTCTAACTTACATTCATAAATATTCCTGTGTGAAAAGGATTCACATAAAAACACATGCTTTGCCTTTCATCTCTGTGTGTCAGTAGGATATTTGTGAAGTGGTTGGTGAATTTCATCGCTCGCAGTGAGATCACAGCTCTGCTTTGTAAATCAGGTGTGATCTGTGTAGATCTGTGTAGAATAGGCTTCACGGATTATGTAACCATTAGCAGTCTGCTATGAATTCGAAACATTTTGTAGGTGGATTCTAAAAATTAATTCATCACTTATATTCTCGTTCATCCTGTTTCACTTTATCTCATTTTTAATACTCTTGTTTTCTCTCTCTACCAGGTTTTATAATTTTTCTAAAAGATATAAAACGCTAGTTTTATATCTTTTATTCTGTCCATAATTGAATTTCCGTGAGCCCCATAACTCAGTCGATATATACGAAGCCCTTTGGTCGGAAAGACCTGGATTCGATTTTGTCAGTGACCTAACGAATCTTTATCTGGTCTCTTTCGACAAAAGGTGAGTTAACCGGTCACATACGGAGGTAGGAGGTGTTTCGTCCCCAGGAACAGGCAAACCGTTCCCGTGAACACCCCCCCCACACACACACACGGCTGACAGTCCTGAATATGAGCATCAGGAGATGCAGCAGAGGAGTGACGAACCGGCTGCATTAATTGGTTGTAATCCCCTCTTTAGGGAAGGGGGGGGGGACTCAACCAGTTCTAAGGGGCGAATCGGATGAGAAAGATAGGGCAGGATTTTAATTTCACTCTCTCTTTCTCTAAAATTTATCTTTCTCTCTGTCATTTTTCTCAGTCCTTTTCACCAGTTTTTCTCTCAATCAAATCACCCACTCGATCTTTTTCTCCTAATTCTTTAGTTAGATTTTCCTTTTTCTTTCTCTCCCTGTTCTCTTTTCTTTTACTCTGTTTACCAAGATACCACTGTCTGACTCTCTCTCTCTCTCCATGTCTCTCATATTTGCCAGTTTATCATTCTCTTTTCTCTACATTTCCTTTTTGTTTTTCAAATATTTCTCAATTCCATCCCCACATTCTCTCTCTCTCTCTCTCTCTCTCTCTCTCTGTTTCCGTTCTCTCAACTTCATTTTGATAGAAATTTAGTCCTCATAACGAGAAAATATGGGCTGCCTTTTCTTGTGCAAATAGTTTCTTTTATTCCTCGGGCTTAGCTTTCTTCTCAATACTTGCAACTTCCTTGGCCTGCGTTTTATATTTGTCATAATATCCATCACTTTCATTCTCACGATATTCCTTACAAATCACTATCTTACGGATCTCTTGCATAATAAGATTTCACATCCATTTTATTCACACTCTGTTTATTCTCCAAAGTCCAGGGACGTATTCAGATAGCGTATTATTTAAACATCTTTTACAACTTTTCTATGAAAGTCTGAAAGGATAAATAATAAGACACTGATACCTGGGTACCAAGCATAGTATTTTCATGAATTTCTCATCATTTCCAGCTTTGGTAGTTCAGCATGTAAAAATGTCCTGAATATATATATATATATATATATATATATATATATATATATATATATATATATATATATATATATATATATATATATATATATATATATGAAACATAAATTAGTTTGAGTGACTATAATACTGAGAATAAAAAAGAGTAAAATTTATTGCTAAGATACTACTAGTTTCGTTGAAAAAAATCAACTTCCTCAGGCATCAAAAGACAAAGAATTATATAAAAAATAATATAGAATTACATCATCTCCATCAATAAAATTACATTGGAACTCCAGCACGCATACTCCGTATGCGTGCTGGAGTTCCAATTGAAGTTAGCTACGTGCGTGAGTTATCAGGAGAGTGCCAATACTGGAAAGTGGCAATGTGTGCGTCAGAGAGATTATAGCTAAGGCTGTTGTTTATATGGGATGAATCAATAAAGGTATATTCCTTTAGATTCGATTATCTTTCTTTGAAGCTCGTTATAACACATATGTGAATTAGAAGTTCGGGCCAGTCTACGAGGTGTTGGTGGCCTTCATCCTTCATCCTCTCTCCCAAAAACTGGCAAAAATTATTAAGAAATGCAACATTAGAATTTGTTTCACTGCGTTTCCAAAACTTCGTTCAATACTTAGTAGACCTAAAGTAAAACAGCTCCCTCTTCAGTATACAGGAGTCTACAGGATCATTTGTGAATGTGGCAAACCATATTTCGGTGACACAAGTAAATGTATCCTTTTACGTAGTGAGGAACACAGAAGAGACATATCCTACAATAGAACCAGAGCCAGCGCTATCTTAAGCCACGTTCTCTTCTCTATTAATTAAGAATTCCAAATGAAGTCTGGTAAAGCTGTGATGAAGGTTTCTATAAAATAAACTTATCTATCAATTTTGAAACAGTCTTTCATAATCTTCGGGAGGACCCCACACAACGAAATCAATACTGTAACCTAGCATACTCTTTAGTAAAGAAAGCGCATCGCCAAAAAACATGTTACATTTATTTATCAAGCGGCTATTATGCCCTTATCGAAAATTCCGAAGATTGAGGCAGAGATTGGTAACCAGTAATAGGGAATTCGTTCTCCAGAGAGGTTTGTTTATTAAAATGTAACGATAATGGATACTAAAGGATGACAGCATAGTGCACTCAAGAGGATCATTTTTGAACTTCTCTGAATATCGATTCCAGTGTGAATTTTGATGGATGTGGATCGTACTGTGTGTGTATGTTGGCGCGTACACTAGACAATTGTGACTCCCAGTTTAACTTCAACTGGTGTGTGTTGAGATGAGAAGATTGATAGAGAGAGAGAGAGAGAGAGAGAGAGACAGATAGTAAGAGGTGTGTAAAGTATAGGCAGTTTACAGAATATAGGATTTCTGAGAATAATACGGTGATATGCGTAATTTAGAGTAAAAAAATTAAATTTGAAAAGGGAAATGGATAAAAAGAAAGAGAGAAAAGAAATAAGACAATAAAGAATTGTTAAAGATAAATATAAAAAGAAATGGAGACGAAAGTGGAAGGGGAGAAAGAAATATTTACAGAAACATGCCTTCACAGACAGAAATCAAGGATAGAATCGAATAGAATAAACAGAATAAAAAGAAAGAAAAGTAAAAAAAATACAAATGGAAAGAGAATGATAATAAAAAAATAAAGAAAAATTTGAAACAATAAAAAAAAGTAAAGTGAACAAGTGGAAGATCAGGTTATATATAATCACACACACACACACACACAAAAAAAACACTAAAATACCTTAATGATGTTCAATCTGCGTTCAGAATCCTTTTCAACCACATCCGGAAGAGAGCCTGACACTTTGTGACCGAGAGATGGTTGGCATATCTTACAGGGTCAACATCTTGGGAGAGCTTGGGTAGAGGGGTTCGCATTTTCCAGTAAACATCATAGGCTTTTCCGTCTCACTTTCACTGAATAATTCTTCGACACAGCATCAAGAAAACAAATACCTCCAAAATTCCCAATTTGCGTTATTAATGTAAAAATAACATATTCAACTCCGTGTCGCTGAAAAAAAGTTTCAGATTGGAACTCTACTGACGACACGGTAATGACAGTTGCATAATCATCTGTGGCGGTATCATTCATCAACCATTTCCTAATGTGGCTTGTCAATGTAGCAAACATGAACAATTCGAAATGTCTCCCAACAAAGCAGATCCATTAGAAATTCGCTTCATGTCGACTATACCACTAAGATATGCCATAAACTGCAACAAATCCGACTATACAATGCTAAGTTCCAAAAATAAAAATAAAAAATAAAAAATAATTTTTTTTTCGCCCGGAATCAAGGGTTTTTCGTCCCCCAGAACAGGCAAATAGCTCCCGAGAACACACATGGATATGAAATACTTCATATCTAATTCAACAATTACTCAAATCATATTAAACCAATAAAGGTTTCATCTTGAAAATTGTGTTCGACTTCATTATATCCAACTACTTAATTGGTAACGGGAGACGATTAAGAAAGCTCTGGATTTCATTCGAGTTCTGGATGATGAAGTTATTTTCTACAGCGAGCCCAGCGAACATTGAACTATAATAATGCGATATTAATAGAGGGACTAGATATTCTTAGCGGGATTGTTACTGCCTAGAATACATTCATATATTGCTTTTATAAAAAGCTATAATGTCCTATGATCAGCAACCTGAACTGTGAGTTTCTAAACTATGCTTCTCTCTCTCTCTCTCTGGATAAGTATTATGTTTGTTATAAATAACTCTTGGACGATTTCGGAGGTTCTTCGTAGAATATAACATAACTGGTTTTTCCATTAACCTTAACTAGATTGTCGTTTTCGAACGCAGCTGTTCAATCATGCAGGGAAGTTTCGTGGCTTTTTATTATTTTATTTTATTATGATTATTTTTATGTTTGAAAAGACGATTTGTGTTTATGGTCGTCATGGTTACTACGGATTTGACTTGAAGACTTAAGTTTATAAGATATTAAGACAGACCTTTATGCTGTGGCTTTGACACTGAAGGTCAAACTGCTGAAAGTCGATATTCGCTTTTCACAGCCACTTCGTATAACAACAGACACAATGATCGACAGACTCATCCATCTTCTTACGCTACCCATTAGAGTAGCTTCTCGTGGTATTCATCTTTAATTCATCAGCAGCTTCCTGAGAAACCAAATCCCCATGACGAAGGGTATTATGTGGCTCCATTAGTGCATCGTCGTTAAAGGCCTATTTTCTTAAACTGTTTTCGATGCACATCACTGGGAGACAAATTGGCAGTCTTAACACACAGCGTCCTATGCCGAGCTACTTAAGCAGCTAAATACCTTTTAAGCACTGGGCTAAGAAACTCTTTATAGACAGGTATTAGTTTTGTCGTAGGGGAGATTTGAGATGATTTCTAGGATGGGTGTAATTGGAAGCCACTCAGATTGGTACACTCCCAAATATATTTGATTTAAGGCGAAAATGGATGCTATTTTCTACTTATTATCAGATAAACTTATAAAGAAAAGAGAAATACAGAGAAAGAAACAGATATTAAGAAAAAACAAATTAAAAGAACTAGATGTAATATTTAAAAATAGTAAGAATAAATGAACTAAATTAAATTAAAAGAAGTAATAATCAAAATGTGACCAAAATGGAAAAAAAAATTACAAAAGTGTATCGAAACACACGTGTCATCTAGCAGATGTTTAATGATTGCGACTGTTTGTGACATAGCCAACACGTGTTGAGTTTCGATGGAAAGGTTTTTTTATTACTGCATCAGTGGTGGAGAGAGAAGGTTGACAGATAAAGAGATTTTATTCAGAAGGATAAGTCTTGTCGATGAATGTTCTCCTTTAATAAGATATGTTTAAATCCTTACAAAATACAATAGTATACATAAGGTCAGTGAACAATATTTTCAATAACTGCACGTAAATTCAAATAAAGTTGAGCGAGTGAGCAGCTAGAAAGAAAGAGAAATGATTACCAATGGAAATGAAAATTAATTCGGTTAGTCCACATTATATCAATTCGCCAAACATGAAGCAATGCAATAAGCTGAGAAATCAAAACACGACAGGTTAATTCATTGCAGAAAGGTACTGCAATGAAAAGTTTCAACTGGATTTTAAATTCATTAATTATTTTAATAATTTAGATTAATTATTGATTTATTTAAAAATTTATATTAGTCGCATTATAAACAATACGATTAACTTAATTGATTTATACTAATTACCATATATTTCCATATATTTTTATTTTATAAATAGCAAATAGTTCATTTCTGTAATAAAATCAATTTTGTATTATTATCATATTGAATTGCATTTTATACAAATCAAAACGTATCTATTACCATTACAGTAATAGATTCGGTTATGCTGGATATATATATGTGCTTTTTCGAATATAAACGATCTTGTGTTTTAGTGCGAAAGAAAAATAAACACCACGAATATATAAAATGCAATCTCTGTTTATGGCTGTAGATTTCATGAGAAATACTTTGATACGCATGGAATAAATTATCTGAATGGAACTAAACATTCCAGGATTTAGTTTTTATCTCATTTCCTCTATCTTTATCTTTCTTTACCATTTTCATACATTCTTGGCCATCAACTCTCTTCCTTCCGCTCCTGAAAAGCATGCTTCAAAATGAAAATCGATATTTTTTCCTTCTGATAAGCGGTCGTTTCTAACTTATCCATCTGGACGACTGTTAAGGGGTCGTACTGCAATAAAAGTTGGCAATAGCGAAACAATAACAATTGCAATCGTAGATCTGCTCACATACGTCGTATTTCTCAGTAGTGACAAATTGACAATCCGTCCAGGGCTTGAATGGCAAATATGAAGTTGATAGCCGTTTTCAGAGCTAAAATTTCATATTCTTTTTCCTATTTTTAAATTCGCAGAGATCCTATTGTGTGTTATTTTGGATTATGAGCATCTTTATAGAAAAGACCTAAAGTGCACTTTTTATTACGTTTCTGGAAATGCCCAAATAAATTACTGCGATGGGAATAATTTTATCAATTTCTCTTGTGGTCATAGACAAAAACATTTGTAAAAGTTTAATATAAAGTCGTAGATTATACCTTTTATTGTCGAAGTTATAAACTAAATTTAAGTTATTCTTTCATAGGATTACTTTTTTCAATACACTGTTTCCTGTTGATGTCGTCAAGTTTGAATGACTACGAATTCCACTAATGATAGAATTAAAGTTTCTCATTGCCCTAAAACGCGTTTTTTTATACGTAACAATATCCTAGCTTTAATCACGTGTTTTTATGACTATTATTGTTGAAAATCATTTCATGATCTTGAGGGAGCTGCGGGTATAAACGAATGGTAGATCAGATTTCAAAGGAATTATTTACAATACTGAATTAGTTCGGTTTCAACTTACATGAATACAGATATCATTTAAATAATTTATTGGTTATTTTAATATTTGTTTTAGCTGTTTTAATTTGTCTATTTGCTTATTCAGATTTAAATTTAAAACAGAATACTTTAACTGTGATATTTCAAACGATCTGCATTATTTCCATTTTCTCTTGATGTAATTGATGTGGAAGATCCAACATAATAACGTTTCTACTGTATATTATATCGACTTCTCTTCAAAAAGAGCACCTGAACTATTTCTTATTATAAAAGTTGTCTCTGTTTTATACGCAAAAGATCGAAATCATATTTTGTCATCACTGTTTGGTAGTTCGCGTGGATTTCTATAGAGGTCAGTAAAAGTGGTTTTTCAGAATAATTAACAACGTAATGTATAGGAACGTAAGACATGAAAAATAATATAACACGGATTTAGCTTAAGTGTATATTTTTATTAGTACAAAATTTTTGACCTAGTTTCAAGGACATCTTCAGTATGATTTTCAAATTAAACATCAAGAACAAAAACCTGTAGATTCAACAGAATAACAACACTAACTGCATGAACTACACGAACATGATGTACAGCGTCTTATTATATTAAAGTTCTATTAAAATTAATTTTATCAAAATTTAGAAAATATAAATAAAAATAATTAAACAAATAACATATATAATTTAATTTAAATTAATCCTGGAATTTGCTAAGAAGAACTACGTATTTCCCGTAAGAGGGATAATTTAAGTCCATTCTTTTACAAACAGCTCATTATGTGATGATGATGGTATGGTCTACAATCCCGAATGCTCTCTTCATGGAACTCACCATAGTCCAGATTTTGGGCAAACAGACAGACCTGCAGATATCGTGTTTCCCTGATTTTCCCTTTCCCTGTAATCTGTCGGTAACCTCGAACCCATTGGACGATTAAGGACACAAACGGGCTACCCACCGATTTCCAAAAGTATTCATTCAGTTAAAGGAGATGCTCCTAATCACGTGTGGGGAATAAAAGCCATTAGTTTACATATTTATTAATGAACCAGTAATGGCAATGTTTTGTTCTGTTTCTCCTGTTTATTATATCAATATTTAGTATTTGTCTAAGCACGCACAAACATTTGAATTAATTTTATGAATTATATGCACGTTATTATTATTGAAATTTTCATATTTTCAGTGATTATATATGTTTATATAAAAGTAATTTAATTTTAAGAGTTTTTAATTATTTATTATATGTATACAGATGTACGTAGTTATACAGGAACCAAGACGATTCATCAATGAGACGTTTTAAAAACTGGATTCTTTGATCGGAGTTGGATATCGTTCAAGGCGAGACTGCACTTTTATGGAATGAATTGGCTTTGGACAAATTCCACAACATCAACAAGAAAGTCATTAATTTTCTCCGGACGATCCATTGTCCACTCGCCTAAAGTTCTCCATCAATAGCATGTTCTCTATACAGTGATGTATCGAAGAGTGTGGAGTCATAACTTAATTAAGTGCTAATGTATGGCAAGATTAAGCAGACATGCTTTTAATGGCGAGTGCGGAAACGGATTTAAGTCATAGTCCTTTTTATGATAATACTTAATCGAATGAGCTTTAAGTATGATTAATTGGGTAACTATTTTTCTCATTCAGCCATTTCTATAGCATTCAGATCGAATCAGTTAAGCACGAGGAGCTCATCAGCCTAATGGGACTGAATTGAAATCCTGGCAATTATGTAATGGATGCACTAGGACGATTTTGTGTAAACGTTGGTTCGAAAAGTATTAAGATGGAATAATGCACATTGCATAACAGTTGATATCAGTAAAGGTAGTGACACGAATAATACATTGCCTTGGACAAGACTGGATTAATCTTCATTTGAATAGTCCTCGCAATGTGTCCCATTTTCTTATGTTCTTATATTAATACGAACATTTCGTTATTTCTTATTTATTTTCATTTTATCGACCTACCTCTTATTTCTTTAGTGCTACTTTTTATTATTTTAGGAGGATTTTTATTCTTCAATTTGCATGATTTCATTTCTTGTCTTTAGTTGTTTTTTTTTTAAAGAAATGATATTCTCCACGTGTTTGAAATGGAAGTGTTGTTGAGTGAAAAGTATTATTTAATAAATTTAAATGAATTAAAGTAATGCAGATGTTCTAGAAAATTCATGTCAAACATGACAAGCAATACCAATGGATCAGTCACCTACACAAAATCTCTCTCTCTCTCTCTCTCTCTCTCTCTCTTTTTAACGAAGAGAGTTTTGGGAAAAAGACAGGGAGAGAGAGAAAAAAAAACTGATGAACGCAGGTCTTTTATATGTGCATATTTACGTATTGTAATCGTGCCAGTAACGAATAACTAGCATCTGCAATTTATTAATTTGTGCCAACTTGGACCAACTTAAATTGTGGGTCGGGAGAGAATATTATAAAAGTAGGGATATGAAATTTGGTAAACTACTGATCAGCAACTTTATAATACTGTAAAATATAAACCTTTCAAAGATGGACAAGATATTTTATTCTCTTTCGTAAACTAAATGAAATTATAAGTTTCCAGTTTTATCTTAGATTTTGTCTTTTACTCATGTCTGTTATACATTTTTAACTCCACCTCAAGATAGTCTAAAGGAAGACCTACCACAAGTGCCTATTAATTCACAACTGGGTTAAAATTCCCTAACAAAAGTAGGAAGGAAATGGTATATTGAAGGAAGTTTATTAATCTGGAATTCATTCCTATCTGATCGTTGGTTTCCTTCCACAGATTGACAAAATACACGCAATATATCTTCCCCGACAGCATGAACACGGAACTTTCTTCAGGATCATCATAACATTATATGTGGACCGTTTCTTTATAGTAAACTAATATAAACTTTAAATCAAAAATATAATTTCTTTCTTTGTATAACTTAGAGAAACATTTTGCAAATCAGTTCATGCAAGTTTCAATCAATTATGCAAACATTTCCTATGCATTGAAAGTAAATACAAAATACTTAAAATAACTTTCCAAATCTGCACACGATATCTTTTCGAATTCTACAGAAGTTAAAATGTCTTTCACAAAAAGGAAAATTTTTGTTGTACTTCTGTTTATTAAAGTAAATTTTAAGGATTTATTCGTTTGCACATATTTCTACCTTTACGATCGTTTCAGTATGGTACCGATCCATCATACTCGGTTATAGATGAGTCCAAATTACTATCAGTGTTGGCGCATGGGCAGATTAAAGTGGCTCAAATAAACATTTAAAATATATAGATTGAATATATAAAATTCGTCTGTGTATCCTGTGTAAGTATCTGGAATCTTTCATTATTATACAAATATGTATATAAAATTTGTATACCGTACATAAAAATTAAATAGTTTAGTTTATTAAAAATTAAATAGTTTATGTAAATTAGTTAATGAAAGTTTTATTTAGGGCAGTGTTTCCCAATCTTTCAGTACTTCATACCCCTTTAAAATTTTAGTATCACCGACGTATCCAATTCTCAGTTAATTGTAATTTGGGAGAAGTCACAATAATTTGGATCAAACACAAATCATTAAAGAGGTATTTATTTTTTTACATTAACGCTATAATAAATTACGATCATGAGAAACATAGTTTTAAACGAATCTCCACGTCAAGAACTTTTTTTTTTTTTTTTTTTTTCGCAAGCTGCGCAAATCTAGCTTTTCAAAAATATGAACGAGGGAAGAGAAGAAGATACTTCAGAGAATCTGGTCATAATTAGTTTTGAGAATGCCATCTATAAAACTGTTGTCCATTTCAGGAAAATACTTAGGAGGATTTTTCTGAAATGCATCGAATCTTCCTAAATTTCTTAAGATTTAGTTATAGAATTTATTTCGGTTATAGAAAACCTTAATTATAGAATAGACTTACACTTTTACGGGGACAGAAATATAGAAGTGAAAAGTAATCGAAATTGTAAAAAAAAATAAATAAATAAATAAAATGCCTCATATATCCGTAAAGGTCTTTCGCTTCTATACAGGGATACGCGTACCACACTTTGAGAGACATTGCTCTATAGTATTATAGCCAACGGTTTAAAGGTTCGAAATTACTAAACTAGATCTAATTTACCCAATAGGATTAAATGCCTGTTCGAATAATGTGTTTTATGTTCAAGACTCTGGCTATGTCACTAAGACCTAAGTCGATGTTTTCAAGATATCATGTGAATACAGAAAATGAATCTTTCAGTACTGTTATTAATATCTCGTACTAGGTAATAATTATCAATAACAGTATTGCTTCTTTTAGCAATATAGTTAATTTCAATCATATTTATCCGTCTATAAAATATTTTTATGTTTTTTTCGAGAATAAATTAATGTACATATTATTTATATATAATTTCATGATACTATTTATATTATATCATTTCATTTGAAGTAATGACGTAACTAATATTTGTAGTTTAATTTTACATTTAATACTAAAATTTTTTAAAATAATTTTTAAAAATGTTAAAAAATATCATATACCTTTAAATATTCCATATCACAATGGTCCAATAATTTATGCCAAAGAGTCTACAATCTTAATGGTGGAGAATGCGGGGGAAGGCTAAAAGTCCTTTTTAGGACTTCCAGGGTAACAAATGGCAATGCTGTAGCCAATGAAGTTTTAACTGAGGCTCGGCTATTGCCGTTACCCAGCCATGACTAGAGCTAGCTCAATAACACTCCATCCACACAGATTTTCTTCATTCAGATGACGGGATAAAGAGTCAAGGACTCAGTCCATCGCCCAGTTCTTATAAGAACTACAATCTTAATTTTGATTCAGAGGGTAACAGACGGTAATTGTGTAGTCAATGAAGTTTTAACTGAGGCTCGGCTATTGCCACTACGAGGCCATGACCAGAGCTTATAACGCAATAACATCCATCCATAGATTTTCTTCTACAGTTAACGGGGAATATGAAAAGCATTGTTGCTTCACCCATCTAGTCAAATAAATAAATAAATAAATCTGAAATCTGAATTTAAAGTTATTGTGGATTATTATAGATGCGCAGTAGACCATCTAGAGTTCATTTATATGTTCATTACTTTTGGTATTATAGCTGTTTGTAGTGGCAATGAGAGAAGGGTTCTGAAAAATAACTGCAAAAAAAAAAAAAAAAAACACGCTTCCGGTATGGAGGCTAAGATTTGTATTTACATATACTTTGTGCATTGCACCTTCTCTTTAAAGAAATTAAGCTTATCAGGAACAAAACCACCTTTGATATTCGTTTCCATGATTCTTTGCTTGGAATAGAAAACAGTTTCGAAATCCGCAATACACGCATAAACAATAAAACTGTCTCTTAATTTTTATTAATTAATAATTAATCAATAAATTAATATTATTTTTATAGTTTTTCCGTCAAAAATACTTTTTCCATCGATTTGTGAGTTTGAAACATCCCGTTTTTAACCATCCATTAATATTAAAAAAAAAAAAACAACTTAAGAAATACAAAAGAAATTAATATTCATTATTATTAGAATGAACCTCAAAACTTGTTTAATAACCGAAAATCAAACGGCAGCTAAAAAGTAAGAATATTATCTACGGAGTGTAACCCATATCCGTTACAACTTGGTGATACAAACACGATTAACCATGTGTAGATCAATCGCAGTCCGCGCAGTTAACCTAGTGGCTTTGAGCTTCTCAACCATATGCCTGGGGAAGGAGTGTCCTAGGTTCGATTCCCGTCGACGACGTGAGAGGCTTAAGGATTTTCCTCAGCCATAGTCAAGTTAACCAGTCTTGGAAGTGCACAGTAGGGTTTTTTTTCGCCAGATTATCTTGGGTTTTTCATCCCGCAGAGGGCAAACCTGCCCCGTGAACACACGCTTTGACAGACATGGGATACCACCGGGAATAAGGAGCAACCAACCTATTCAGCGGGATTATCGGTTACGGAAGCTTACCCAGTAAAATGTGTAGCCCTACACGAAAGCGTAACATATGATCACGAGATCAATTGTCGGGGACTATCACAAGTTCAGACACAAATGATTCCGAAATTTAGCGGAGAGTTCCGACCACGTGGTTCCATCTATTTTAATGTAAACATTTCAATGCACGCAATCGTACTGTTAATTAGAAATTGCCATAATGTGGGGGGGCACTCGATACATATCGATATACACATTTTGTTTTAAACGGTGTTTAGATGATTTTAGTAATTGTGAAATTAATTATAGCAAAAGTAATCAACATTTAAAAACGTCTCGTAACCCCAGAGATATTTCGTACATTTTGGTTATTATTATGTTATTATATTATATTATATTTTATTATATTATTTTAACGTATGCTCTATTAGTCATTTATGGCCAATTCAAATTTAGATAAAGCATTTAATTAAATGAATATATTTAAAAATTATACTTATAAGTTTAGTAGTGTGCATCTTTAAATTTGTCTTTTTGTATACATTCAGGCATGCTTTTTCGAATACATCAAATGATAACTTGTCTTTCACGAAAGAGAAACTTGGTTTATCTTCTATTTATTTATCAAGCAAATTTTCAGGACTGTTCCGTTTGCAAACTCGCATCTTCCTACATTCTTTGCGGTATTAAATCGCTCTGGTCATACGCTGCATTGAGTTGAGCAAACATTACCGTCAGTATCGTTGCACGCGCATGTTTGTATAGGAGTTGTATTGCATTTACAGCGAGCAAACTTATCCAGTTTATGTCGCAACGAATCCTGCATTTAGTTGTCTCAAGCCACGCTCCAGTAACACAGAATAGGAGAAATGACAACGCATTCAACGTTCTGGTTTGTGTTTGTTTAGGCGGATAATAACACTCATTATTCTCTTAAAGCTACGAAACGATTCTATAAAACCTGTGATCATCTTGATCATGTGGGTAAATATATATAGGTAAATAAATAAGATGATAAACTTATGAGAGAGCAATAAGGCTGGCTAATATCATGATTACTGAAAAAATTGCCGTAAATTATTGAACTACTTGTATAAGCAGTCATTCATTCCCATATTTAAGTAAACAACAGTATGCTAATATATCTAAATTTACAATGCTTCGCAAGGTTTGCTTGCAAAATTCATTTTAAACTAGCGTTAGCGATTTTCACTTTTAGTTTACGGTTAGATCGATGAGGGTAATATGTTGATTATTTATCAGCAACACACAGAGTTTTCATATTTACTAGGAACTGTTGGTTTCTTTTGATAAACGAAATTGTATTATTTCTCCACATGACACAAAATTGTTATTTTCATTGTTTATAATATAGTTACCATAGAAACCATCATTTCTACATTCCATAAAAGATATTAGCATTGTTTAATTAAGGATTGTGAAATACTTTAACAAATACAATTTTTAATCATCTTATAGCTATAATCTACCATGCTAATTATTAAAAACACAGATGTGATCTGACTATTAAATGTAATATTTTAAATGATGTGTAACACTTTTTCGTGATATTTTAATCTACTTCCCTCTCTAAACTAGCATCAGAAATAAATATTTTTCACGTTATAAGCATCACCTTTATTGAATTTATTAGATGAAAGAAAAGTGATCTAAATATATGAATGCTGCATTTAATTTAGTCATATAAACTTATTTCTATAACATCAGTAATTACAGACGACATTTTCGGTTTCATCAAGTCAGACATCTCTGTGAAGAGGATTCAAGATCAAATTCCTTCTATAATGAGATTAGTTATATGAAGAATTTTTTTTTCTACGCAGGATAAGTTATCTAGTTTTTGGGTAAGGCAAAAGACTCTCCTCCAATAAAAGAAAGGAAACCTCGCGAATAATGTGCATACTAAGTTAAACTAAACTTTTTCCATTTGTAGAATTATTTAGCAATTTAATTAAATATTTACAAAAATAATTAACACCAAAAACAATCACTTTCTCGCTTACCTCAAATACCAAATTGCAAAAGTCATCCATAAAAATTTGCTTATAGAACACTTAATCTAGATTAGCGTGTTAGTATATATATATATATATATATATATATATATATATATATACAGGGTCTTCGGGATAAATTTGACATATTTATAATTAATTATATTTTTCCGTAAGTTACATGTATTAACACACACTTCTCTTCATTTAAAAGTTTGGACCCTTCTTCATTCATATACAAGATGTCAGAAAGGATGGATAGCTGGAACCCACCTGAATCATGGAAGAGAATAACTTGTATCATGATGATTCGTGCCCGCCATCAAAAAAGGATATTACGACTGCTGCCCAATGCTCCCTGAATACAGTAAAAACAATCAGGCATGAACTAGAGACTTGCAATGGTGACTACGAGGATGTAGAAAGAAGAAAGATCCCTAGCAGACGATCTGATTGCGTTCGTACAGCAGAATTCCTCGCAAATCTGCAGGAACAGGTGTTGAAGAACCCTGGCATTGGAATTCGGGCTTTGTTCGTGGAGTTGCTAACTGTAGTCAAGCCCTGGATAACAAGGGTAGCCAATGGTAGGCCGTATGTATGGCAGCAGGATTCGGCCCCTTGCCACACCTCTGGGAAAAGTCAAAAATGGTTGTCTGAAAATTTCTATGATTTCACCAGTCCAAATGTTTGGCCTCCAAACTCCCCAGACCTTAACCCCATGGATTATTTTGTATGGGGCGCAGTTGAAAAAGACACCAATCGCACTTCCAGTAATACAAAAGCCCAGTTAATGGATAAAATTAAAACAGTTTTTGCGGCCCTTCCCAGGGAGACTGTAGCATCAGCTTGTTCGAGGTTCCGAAGCAGAATTGAAGCTGTGATCGATGCTAATGGTGGTTATTTTGAGTAAATCTTGTTGATAGTATTGTAATTAACTCTGCCTGTAATGTTTTTTTGTCAATTCATTAAATTTAATAGATACAAAGAAGATTTTCTTTTTCCTTACGAAACTGTCAAATTTATCCCGAACACCCTGTATATATATATATATATATATATATATATATATATATATATATATATATATATATATATATATATATATATATATATATATATATATTTGTTATTATGTTATAATTTATAATTTGTTATAATTTATAATTGTTATTATGATTATTGTTATTTATAATGACTCAACATTCTGCACTGAATATTCGCAATACTTCAACTGTATATTTGTAGATACTTTTTATATCTGATGAGGATAATAAAATTTGTCATTGTCATTGTGAAGAAATGTATTATTATTATTAATGATTAAACTATTATTAGATTCCATTTGTACTGAGCACATTTTCGTGAATTTTTCTACTTTTTATAATGTCTTGAGGTGCGACATTTCTAACGTGAATATGTCAAAATTGTCCTCGAAAATGTTTTGACTTCTTAGTGAAGAATGTCATTTAAATTATCAACTCCTCTTTCTCCTTCTTCATTTTGTTTCAAATAACCATTACTTTTCTTATTCAATGTATTGGCCCAAAACAGGCACATACCTATAGTATGGTCATGTTTTCGGCCAATCTATTGGATAAAGCAGGCAACAGGAAACCAATTTATTCTCTAATGCTTTCCTAGTAAAGTTGCGCTGCTATCCCAGCAAGTACTAGGTTTGAAAGGAAAGCACAAATACACTATAAATAACTATCTGGGAACATTGATCAAGTGTTAAAGGATACGTATTTGATTTTTCATTGATTTGATCAATGTTCCCAAATAGTTATTTATATTAGTTCTCTGATCAAGAAAATACACGCTCATTACAAATACACTATATTGTTAGTTACCATGGGTACAAATATTGTTACATGTTTGTTGAAAGACTTTGATATTACTTAATAATAGACTGCGCAAATATTTTAACGTTGATAGAAATTATAAAAATGACTGCGTATTTTTGTCGACTGTCTGTATTTTCCAAACACAATATCCTTCTTATAGTTAAATGAATATAAAAAAAGAAGTATTAGTGCGATCTCCACCTAGAGTTCCACTATTTTTTATCCCCCCAAGATTTTAGTGGAATGCGCTCGATATACATTCGCTTATTTCCATAAAGAGCATTTGTTACATGTGGCGTGCAAAAGATAAGAAAATCTCTCTCTGTATAAACAGCGCAGGAGAAAGAGAAAGGTTACACGGATAAGAACTACTCGCAGCCTTCCTAGAAAGCACAGAAAAGAGATTGCAGTCGAAACCGTTTCATATTTAGGCATCCAGCCTGTTTTCCTTCAAAAAAAAAAAATACTGTGTCGACAATATCGCGTGAAATGGAAGATGTTCTTCTTTCTCCTAATGTTGATAAAATGTTACAGTCTATGTGTGTGTGGGGGGGTATGCATGCATTATCTCACGTTCAAACCGATTGGCATGACATCTTGTTATATGATGGGAGAGGATTTTATCCTGGGACAGTCCTCGTGGTACGTCTTTGATGTCTTGTTCAAACATGTCATATTAGGGTCTATTGCACAATATGATAGCAGCATTAAAGCAGAATTCTAAAAATAAAAAATAAATAAATAAAAAGTATTAAGTTATTATTTATTTATTATTATATTTAGTTTTTATAATTAGTATTGCATATAAGACATACGCTACTAAAACTATCCATCCATACACTATTCCTCTACAATTCCAAATGAGCTTTCTCCATACGAACCTCGTAGTCGTTTTCAAGTTGATCAATCTTGAATTATTTCACACATTTTCGTGTCTTGGAATCATGACAAAGAAACTTAATCTGTAATGTAAGTATGTTCCGGTCTTATAGTTATGTACGTTTTCAGGATGGTTTAACTATTTCGCAAGAGGAAAAACTCTGCACTCTTAGGAGAGTGACTGACTTCATCTCACTGTAAGACATCGTAAGCATTGTTTTTATATCCTAGACATGATCCGAACCCATCAATTTCTAACTTAAGAGCACATGTAATTCTTTCCGCTACACTTCGAAAAACGCCTCCGCTTCTCATTCAATATCAATGATGCTCTGTGGGTTTAAGATGCTCGGGTTCGGTCCAGTGCACTAGCCTCAGAGTTTTAGTTGCTTTGAATGTAATTCCAAACAAGAGTGATTCAAAAGCGCTAAACTGTGGTGCAACAAGTTAATGCGACAGCTACTGAGGTAATTTCAGTACCTATGCTTACTCACTGTTTTGAAAACATTAATGAAATAGATTAAAAAAACGAATTTATAATAGGAACAATAATGAATCAATGACTAATTAAAAAGAGGAGAGAAATTCGAAAACAGTTGATGGTATGAAAGTAAAAATCACAGTTGTAGGACTGATTACACAAGAATTAAAAAAGGGATGAAAATTGTATAAAAAAAGTTAAAAAATTAAAATAATGAAAAATTATAAATAAATATTATATCGGATTGTATAATTTACCTGAAGAAAATGCAAAAAGGGAAAAAAGATATAAAATAAAACCGAGTAACTTTTGTACATCAGCATTAATTGGTTAGAATTTGCTCAAAACCACTTTCCCTATGTTTATTTTTTCTCGTTCCATTTTTAAATTTGCTTCCTACGTTTTTATTCCCTTTTTGTTCTCACAGTATCAACTTTCTGCTCTGGTTTTACCTCTTCTTCATTTCCATAATTTTCTAAAATATATCTAAACTGTTATTCTTCAACAGTTTTCAACTCTTTATATAACTTTAATATATATTGCTTGGAAAGAAGGTAACTGACACCACAGTGTGAGGAACAAACAGCCATGACACCAACCATAATTAGATGTAGGACATCCTTTTTTGCGATGAGTGCAGCAATCATACCGGGCATACTTTCCACAAGCGTACAATAGTGACCAAAGGTAATTTTGAACCACTCTTCCTACAGGCATGTAATAAAGTTCAGGAGTGTTGTGGGGTGGACGTTCATTGACCTCACCTGACACTTCAATTCATCCCACAGTACATCTTTGGGATGAATTAAGTTGAGATCAGGGCTCTGTGGAGGCACCCATGTTCACAAACCACGCAGTTACAGCAGCAATTGAAACCGATAACATAAGAAGCATTGCATTGTCCAGAATATTCAGATACCTCACTTCGTGAGGTATCTGAATATTCTGGACAATGAACATTTATAGGTGGGAGTTACGCACTCTGGAAAGAGGCTTTCACCGGCATCCACAACCATCCATTTGCTCGGTAGTCGGTGTAGAGTGATTCGTCGCCACATAAACCAACTTCCTAACTTACAAGTCCCACGTCGCAGCTATTTCACCACGACACATCTGCAATCACTTGTGACCATCATATTCGTCTAATTTGAACTGCCAAATCTCATGACTTTAATTACAGCTAACAAGCAGCTCTGGAAACTGCTTGGTTTCCAAATTTTTTTGCACGTATAAGTGTGTATCTGCGAGTGTCCTTCGAGAGTTATTTTTTGTGTATCCACATTCCTTCTTCGCAAGACAACATTAACTTGTCCGAGCAATAGCGTGATCTGCACTTAGACTAACATTGGACCTACGATGAAAGCTAGTTCGTTAGTATGCAGAAAGATTCGTGAGACAATGTCTGGGAGGAATACAGGAGAGCTCTAATCTTTTTTTATCGTTGTTCCTATCCTAAGAAACGCCATTCATATTAAACTGAATATTCTGAATCACCACGTCCTCCATCAAAAATTAAACAGCCGTTTGTACTGAGTATAGTTTGCACCAATTGCTAAAGAATCGTGCTAGACAGCGTAAATATTAAGGAAGCGATGCGGAGAATACAATCTACAACAGGCACAGTCTTTTTACTTATTATAAATGCTTGCAGCATGAGATTCTGCTAATTTTATTTATGTTCTTACACAATAGTGGATTTATGACATAGAATATTAGAAAACGTTTAATAAAAATGGACAGTTTGATTCATCTGATAGTTCAATAACATTTAATATACTATAAATGGAATATGATACATCAACTACAATGAGTCCATTGAGAAAAGACGAGCATATATACTTGAAATTTATATCAAATAAGAGTAAATGATTAATAAATGACCCCCACTTCAGAGTACGGAAAACGTATCTTTATGGCCTGAAGCTAGTGGCAAACCACTACTCTATATACTATCAGATTGGATTTATATTTTCAATTACGATCCTACGAGTATCCTGTTCCTTATCGGAATAGAATTATCAAATGATCAAGATACGTCAATGTCTAAACAATAGTATTTATTTTTTACATAATGTTTATCTACAAGTTATGGTCCCATGCCATTGTGGGATACTTACTAATACCTCGATCAAACCAGCAAGTTTCTTTCTTAAGAACATTTTTTAATTCGTTGTGTATATTATTTTTTTATTTATTATTTTACATTCGAAATTAAAATCTGTAATATAAATAATAGTTATTATAATATCATCACATTTATGCATGTTTCAAGTCAGATCATATTTAAAAAAAATTCATAGCTAACAAATTATGCTACAACTCATTTATTGTGTGCTCTTCGCTATTGTATGGTGGCCAGAACAAGACTGTGTACATCGGTTGCAGGCGAAATGTTACCTTATAGATGTGCCCTGTCAGTAAGGTAACAAGACAGTTCGCTCATCTCTCTATTGACTGCTCACTGTGATGATTTTTTTTATATCATATGGGTTATAACTGCTGATAGGCTCTATTTTACTCTTGCTCACCGCTGCTGTTGATGTAGCTGTTAAAAGTAGTTTGTGTTCGCAATCGGTGAGAACATCTCTCTCGATATCTTAAGGGCAATTTATGTTGTTAAATTTGGCTCAAGTGTACATGCATGTAAACGAGTGTGTAAGAGAGACGAAAAACTGAATATGAAAATACAGGATTATTTATCTACAGATTTACATACAGATGCTCGCCTTCGCTCACTACCGCTTCTTCTATTGTTTGAGTGATTGCATTCTTTAAGGGCACAGTTATTAGCACCGTGTGCAAAGTCTTACCAACCAAGACATTTTTGCTAGAACATTTTTCCAAACAGTCTTATGTATAGAGAGAAACAGAAAATTTGAATACTTAGATGCTTTCGCTGAAAATTTTCTAAGAAAATCTTCAACAATTAATGATACCTTAAATAGCCTCCAGATCTTAAATACAGCCCCTGTCTACTAAAACCAACCTTATACATAGGGAAAATCTGTAATATAAATTGTCATTGCCGATGTCGAACCAGAACAGGGATTGCATAAAATCGTAAGAAGATTAGACACTTGGACTTTCTGTTAAACGAGAAAAAAAATGTTTTTGTGTGATATGAAAATGGTCCTGAACTACTATGCTGAGAAAAAGTGTCTAAATTTATATTAGTGTAACGTAGACATTTAGTGTATTTAAATATATACTAATTCTATTGCTCTGTAGTGCAAGTTTTAATTATCAGTAACATATTTGCCTCAAATGCATTCATTATACTCCACGCCATGGAAGAATGCTATGTCGATGACAATCATTTCTTCTTCAACTAGCACTCAGTTCATCTTGTTTCTCACAGAGCAACAACTCTTCACATTTATTCTTACATCTGATATCACATATCTTCAGAAAGAGTTGTGTGTTCTTTCCCAAATAGTACATAACCTTTTCATGCATTCATTGATCAACAACTCGTAATCCTCTTTCATTCTTATTATTAATTGTCTTATAACCAACGGATTCCTTTGTGCAAATCCTCCCTGTATTAAGCTATCACGATAGTTTGATGTATTATAGATTCACAACGTATCATATATGCGATTGATATAAAAGTGAACTGAAAACACCGTACCTTTCTGCAGTACTCAGTATAAATCACAGGAGCTGAAGGAGAAATCGCGTTAATTTCTAGTCGCAGTCTGTCATGAATTAGTCAAAAAGGTTTTTACAGATCTATTGTCATGGGTACATCATAACGTTTAATTTTCGAATTAAAAATAAATTATCTTTCATAGATACTGCGGACTCGATACTTTTGAGGACGAAATTTATATTATTTCCCCTTTTTACTTAAAAGTAAAATGATATTGCTGATTCTCTGAAGAAATTGCTGCTTTAGATTATGTAGTCATGGATTCGATTTATAAATTCACAGGATAGCATCTCGATTTGCTCTCAATAGATCGCAGTATGATGGGTACTCTTCTAACCACACCCAGACCACTAGCGAGGCACGAACGGTATTGTTGCAATAGCTAGACGGGATTCTGACTTAGAGTCGTTCAGTCATAATCCCACAGATGGTAGCTTCGCACCACTGGTCACTCGACCAAGCACATGTACCAAGTGTCCGAACCTGCAGATCCTCTCGTACTGAGCAGGATTACTATCGCAACGACTAGTCATCAGTAGGTAAACCTAACCTGTTATCTTTATTATCAGGTTACACTCTCTTAGTTATCTTTATTTTCATGTTCTATTCTCTTGGACTACTATAATATCAGGTCAGACTCTCTTGGCAATGTGACCCTGTCTCGCATTAAAGATGTCCAGACCTTACCGTAATACATGAACCTAAAGTCGTTCAGCTCATGCATTTAACACAGTATGTCTATCAGCCATACTCGCCAGCACAAGACAATACCTAATTATAATTCAATAAACGCATAATTTTCGTGCTGTAGCTAATGTTATGTAGAGCACCGGCCTGGACTTGGCCAATAGAACTCCACTGTCAGCAACTTATTCTTTCCCCAATTTATTGATCCTTTTTCTTAAAATGTTTATCTCGCTCAGATTATTTCCATCGTTTTTTTGCACAACTAAATAAATATTTCAAGCGATTCTAGAACATTACACTGATATTTTATGATATACTTTATGTCTTATAGTTTTCTTGCGCTTACTTGAATACTAACGCAAAGATAACATCGGTATAGTGCGTACATCAACGAGAGAATGGAGAGAAAAGTGGTGCAGAGTGGAGCCGCCACTTGTAAATAAAGCTGATTTGCAGCAGGCAGCTGCATTATTACATAACAAACACCTCACAGAGGTTGCTGAGTAGTGTGGGTTAGCCCTATATGCGTCGTGTTTTTCTCCTCTTTGAATAAACACACACACACACACACACACACACACACACACACACACACACACACACACACACACACACACACACACACACACACACACACACACACACACACACACACACACACACACACACACACACACACACACACACACACACACACACACACACACACACACACACACACACACACACACACACACACACACACAAAATTATCTGCATTAACTTAGTGACAATAAAAGAAAATTACGGAAATCTGTTTTGGTACTCCCTTCAATTTACTCAATTTCGGAGGCCACAGTTTCGCTGGTGAAGTGTGGCATTGGTGCACCACACTTGACAACTGGCATGCGCAGAATAGAGAAGAAATCAACGCTTGTCTTTGTAGGCGAAATAAAAAACTGACTGTATTCATATACAGTTTAACCTCTCCACTATTGCCCCTGTGGTCATTTTTTGACTTCATATTTGTGTCAGAGACGATCGGAAAAATGAGCGATGAGTTCCCAAACGTTGTAAGTTGTAATAAGTTCTTTTGTATAAATACGGTAAAAATTTAGACTAATAATATGGGCAACAAAATTACAATTCCATTCACAATTTTTGAAACATAAATCCCCCCCCCCCCACCCTTAAAAGCCTTTCCTCTCAGAGCGCATTAAATATGAAGGAAATTTGTTGGCGTTGGTAGCTTGGCAAATCAAGCGAATCTTCCCTATCGCTTGGCGAATATAAACTCTGAGCCCACAGAGAAAGTCACGGCATTTCTTTTCTGTAGGCCAAACGTCCTCATCCATCTTATTTAACGTCAACCAATACAAACATTTCTTGTGTCTTACCGTCGAAAAATCACAATATTTGCTAACTGCTCCTTTTGTTATAAAGGTGATAACGGCTATCGAAGCACCTAGAGACTACCCGATAGATGGCCAGGCGTATATGCACCCTGCGTCAGTCCAAAAGGATTTGAGAATAGATTCCAATGTCATCTTATAGAAAAGTCCGTCACGAACATTGATGGATAGGAAATATTTCATCGCCAACCACAAACATGTAATAGATGATAACGAAGTAGCTGACTATATTCTAAAAAAATCATGTACGTTTTTCATTTCGTACCTTGACAGAGGGAACGAGAAAGTGTGACGATCAAGCATTTAAACTCCATTTCCATCTGAAAGAGCGAAGTTCGGAAATTTAAATTAAAGCAGGAATATTCGGCTTGGAATCAAACCACTCACCCACCCATCAACCCACAATCCCCGCCACACACACACACAATGAGAGAGAGGGAAAAAAAGAGTGAGAGAAAGAGAGAGAGAGAGAGAGAGAGAGAGAGAGAGAGAGAAAGAGAGAGAGAGAGAGAGAGAGAGAGAGAGAGAGAGAAAAGAATGGTGAAAGATCTCTTCTTTCCTCACCAAACCAAAAGCTTATCGAAGAACATGTAGTGAGATTGATCTACATAAGAAATTCACTAGAATTGTCCCTTAGTAATTCTTGTAGCGTGATCAGAATAGCAAATCAAACGACAAAAAAGGGAGATTCATTTTCTTTGAAACGAATCCACTTTGAAATGTTGCGATTTGATGATGATGAAAGGAGTCAAATCCACTTTCCTCCACTACCCAGTTCAACGAAGGCAAATCTACGATCCCCTTATTTTTACCTCTCGATGCAGGATTTCAGCTTTTCATCTGTTGGCAGTTGAGTCGAATTGGAGTGTAAGGATTTTCGTTGTTTGGTATGACAACGTCCTCTATCGGAAACTTAAATATCACAGGAAAGGTCAACGCAGATCGGCTTCGATTCATTCGTCATGTTGATACGCTGATTTTAAAACACAACTCCCGATGTTTTTTCTCACTCAAGCGTTTCGATTTGCTTACTGCCGTCATTGCTCAGTATGGGTTCACCTGACATGCTCTCTCTCTCTCTCTCTCTCTCTCTCTCTCTCTCTCTGCCAGTCGTTAGTTAGTCGCTCAGGGACCGACTGGCCACTGAAATGCTTAGGAAACAAACACGTTCTAGATTTGATATAATCATACCTGCGGATGTAAAGAAGAACTTTATCTATCTGAACACACCCTTCACAAACAAATCAATGTAATATTCCAAACAGAAAAGTTTTCTCTTCACTTAAAAGGACCTTATTATTCCTATTTATAAAAGTGGAAACAACACTGACGTGAACAACTGTCGTCCCATCTCCAATCTGTCTACATACGAAAAACTAATCTTCAGTTATCTTCAAGACAGTATTTAAAAGAATCAAATCGTAAGTCCCAAACAGTAGGGTTTCCTGAATGGAGAAATTACATCTAATATAATAAGAATTCGCAAATAAAATAAATTGCTCTCTTAACAAGAACACGCAAGTTACTCTAATCGTTATGGGTTTAACTATGGTTTTTAATAGAGTGGATCATACCAGTAAATAAGCACCTCTCAGGAAGAAAACAATGCATAGGAATAAGAAGAGAACTTAGTGCACCAATAAAACATGCTGTGACTTGTTGGGAGCCATTTTAACTCTTAGTACTATTTAATATTTACATGACTGACATCCACAAATGCCTATAAGGGGTTAACTATATATGTCAATTCAGTATGTAGATGATATGACAGTCATAATAAAGCTACCATATACCGTGTGCGTTAAATGCACTTCCTGGAAACAGGAGAACGATCTCCACCTACAGAGCCCTTAAGTGTCCATGTGGACTCTTTATACAGAAATTACAAATGGATAAGACATCTGGCAATTGCATCATGAGATACGATTAAGTGATAAAAAATCGTCAAATGATTACTAAGGGATCTTAAAAAAGTACACAATTGGCATGGAGGATACCATTTAGAAATTATGTCACAGATCATAAGATACGATTAAGTTACTAGAATTTTCTGCACATAAACAACCTTCTCTCACTGATCATAAATGTTATCCTAGCTCTGATTATGACTTTAAGTCTACTGATGAGATAATTTACAAATGTAGCTTTCCTCATACAAGTATATTTCTTCTATAACCTTGTCAGTCTTCAAAAACATGTTTTTCTTTAGAACACAAAAATGCTCCTTACATGGATAATTTCTAAAACTACATACTGTAAACCTGGGAAGTGTTCAACGCGTCTTTCGTGGAAGAGGAAAATAAGATAGATAGATAGATAGATAGAGACAGAGAGAGAGAGAGAGAGAGAGAGAAGAGATCATATAATTTAGAGGCTTTATTTCGGTGGAGTATTTAAGAAATATGGTCTATCCTCAGCGAACTACTCCATCCCTTTCCCTCATTCTCCTATGAAGGCTGGCTTTTTCACGAGGTCATATTATTCCTAGAGTTATCAAAACTTAAGTGGGCGAATATCGTTCTCTTCTGGCTTTTATCTATCTTCGTTGTCAAGGAAAAAATTTAATCTTATTTATCAAAGTGCAATTTGATCATTTTTAAGGACTGTCTTGGAGACTTTCGGAAGCAACACGTTTTCTATTGCACTTTGTCGATATGTGTACATGAAGTACGTTTCTCTGGCACGGACGAAAGGAACTAGGCTCCGCTGTTGTTCTATAAAATTCGGTCCCATATGAGCAGCTGTTGCTCATCGCAGATGTTCTTCTGGCGAACTGGCTGTTGTGGCTATTCGCTTATTTTCAGAAAGAGGTCGTTAAAATCGAACGGATAAAATAAAGCAACACCAACAAAAGTGTCCATTATGTTAACTGGGCCGGGCTTGGGATGCTCATGTTCTACATATTTATGAAAGCATTCAATTGAAAGAAATGTAGTCTTTATTGATTTATTTTATCGATTAAAGAGTATACAATCATTAGATGAAGTTTATTTTCACAGAGGTAGAAACATTAATGGGAGTAAGTACTGTTGACAGGAAACGGTTTTTTTTATGTGTACAGGTGCGTGTGCTTAACATCTAAATACAAACTTTGTACCATTTTGTGTGACCTACATATGGATTGTTTGTTGGCGTCTATCATTAGCCAGATAATTCTTGACAAAGTAAGTCTATCAGATGAAATTTTGCACGGACATTTGTAAGCCATGGATTTAAGAGTATATCCTTCTGACTAAAATGCTGGCAAATAAGATTCTCCTGTTGGAGGATTCACCGTGTAAAACTTAATGGACAACACTTTTGAAAAGATTCAAAAACGAGTGCACAGCAACAACTTTTAAACATTTAAAACGTGCAGGAATTCACCATTATTGATCTAAGCCGCCTTTACTTATTTATTTATATTATATTATGCCCACACACAAGAAAGGTCTCCCCGACCTTATAGTACACTAGAATCTTTAAGATTTCCTATCATTGGAATTAGGGGATTCAACCCCAATCATAAAAAAACAACTTCAGAAAGGGTGCTTCCTTCCCAAACTTAACATTGGCATAACACATTCGGGACTGTAGCGGTCTCCAGGCATTTTCCAGATCAAGACCTGTCCGTCGGACAGCTATATGGTGAAGCCCAATTTATTATTTCAGAGAAGGTGTATTCACCGCTCGTATGGGGGCGAGTACTTCATACTACACAACTCTCGGTATTGCATTTGCTGAATTTAGGCATGTGCGTATGCGATACTATTGAAATCCATGTTCCTGTATTTTTAAGGAACGGGTGTGACTCTGAGGTTTCTTCCAGAGTGATTTCGTAACTCGGTAGCGACGTTTCCGAGGATAGGTGATTTTTTTTTCCTCACGCACTCCAGTACGAGGCGTTCCCGTCCCGTGATGTCATATGGCTTACCAAGGCGAGATTGTTCTTTTGTTGTTCCTGGATTTGTCACTTCACAAAAATTCACTAAACAGTCGATGAGGACAGTTGCAGAAATTTTCCGAGATTAGTTGTTGCAAAGTTGACATCCTGTGACAGTGTGCCATGTCGAAAACCATTGAGCCTTTCAGAACGGTCTATTTTACTGTTAATATTTTCTTGTTTTCCTATGAATATCGGAAAAACCGTGTGCTTATTTTTATACCTGGATGAAACATGACCGTTATGTATGTAGTAATATGCACTACAAGTGGGGAGGGGGGGTGTCGGATATTTTGATCAGATGATGTAAAATCCCATTCAGATAAAATCCAATAAATGAAGGTGGTACAGAATAGTGCCAAAATGCTCTATTATGTACCAACTGATTAATATCTGTTGATTCATGAGTCTCATCTTTAAAAAAGAAACTTCCCAATGTTTCGCAAAAAGCTGTTTCTTGAGGAGCAAGGAAACGCTTTTTTCCAACCATTAGGAAGTTTTTTCTACAGAGAGCAAGAGAACTGAATATGGTGGATGTTGAGTTTGATGTTGTCTCAACCACCTCAAGTGATTTTTCTTTGGATTGTTTCTATTAGAAGTCTTAAGGGATTTCTTTACCCACAATAGTAAATCGGGTATGGTCTTGCCATACATAACCTAATATTTATTGAAGACAAGCTCCTCATTGCTGCAGGTGATATTAACTGTGCTTTCAGTAATAATATTCCATGTAGGCCAAACATGTGGAAAATAACTTCAGTGGCAGGTTTGTACAAATGAATGTTGTTCATCGGCTGATGAGTGTGAAGTCGAGATATTAGTTAGGTTCCTATGGAACTGAAGAATTTAGCTTTTTGTTTTCTTGATGTCTGTTAAAGTATCAATGTAAGAACCAAGATACTGAAAATGTTTTTCCAACTTTAAGTGTTTATCTTAATGTTTGTTTTCTATTTTTAGGACTTAACTTCTGCTGCAGTTTTAGAACTATCTGAGTGGTTTTAGAAAGTCTAAAACTCTTATAAAGTGGATGTTGTTCAATTAGAAAAACATCCTCTTTATAGCAGAGACTGCTTCTGTGTAGGTTTAATCTTTCGAATCTCCAAAGGAATAAATATAAAAATAAAACAATAAAAAATAGGTAGAGTTTTATTTTTGAAATAGCGGACTTTAAATGGCTTCTAAGATTTTGAGATTTTATGGTATTACCTATGAATAAAATATGATTCTTCGCAACGACTAACGAAATCAAGTTCACAGTTTCTAAGATAAGTCATTACGTTTAGCATTGATTAATTACTAAATATAATGCAAACTATTTCCAGGCAAAAAGCTTCTTTTTATTTTGTATGCCGAGATGAAACTATGCTTTCCACCGTTACTGTAGAAACGCAAGATCAGAGTAAGTAATGCGAAATAGAACCTTGGACTGATGAAAGTTTTAACTTCCCCTTTTTGTACATACAATGTGTTTCTTGCACTGAAGAAAGTTGAAAGTTGTTAAAGAAATTTCTTAGAAACGCTTTTCTGGATCTTGGACGTTGTCATGAACTGTAAACTCTTATCCGTTATTGCTTTCATCCTGAAAGAGAGAGAGAGAGAGAGAGAGAGAGAGAGAGAGAGAGAGAGAGAGAGAGAGAGAGAGAGAGAGAGGAGTAAGTTATTTTCCTTCCCTTTGTTTTCATGATGTGATTCGATAAAACGCAGTTTAGTTTAGATAGAAATAGTTGTAAATATAAGAGATATAATTTAGAAGAAAAAAAATAGAATGAAACTTTCAACCCGATCGTGATGCTAACGGAAGACTAGGAGCTCAAATAATATGCTTATTTACTTAAAGAAACTGAGAATAATCTATGAACACAAAAATAGAAAACCAACGATGTCTAAGCAGGCAATATGAAGGAGTTGTTTGAGAAGTGCAATCTACTTTAAATACAAGAGGTTGTGGCTTCGAATACCTCATTGGGTAGGGATGGTACCGATTGCTTTTAGGTGATAGATGAATTTTTTCGCCTAGTTGGAGGTAACCGTTTATTCGAGGTCTGAAGCGGCTTGAAGAAGTTGAATCTTTGGACTCTAAAACAAGATTTGCAGAATAGAACGGTTTAAAAATGAATAAAAGTTGACAAATTAATAAAATAGAAACAGATCATCAACTTACATTTGTACCAATGATGCCATTGGTAGAAACGTGGTATAAATTTACAGCGTTCGTGGGGGCGAGTCACATTACAATCATCAAACCCTATTTGAAATATATCTTTGTTCATTTTTCTAAGGTTTGTGTCTGATGAAGGATTTCCATTTATTAAAATAAATACATTCTCTTTTTAGAATCGGTTTCCATGGAGATGCGAAGTGTCCTCGTTGAGATTCTTAGATTCTTTTCTTGATGGAATCAATCCGTACGTAAAGCCGTGTAGTGTTTGTGAACTTTGCTGTGCACGGAGGTTCACAGAGATTGCAGCATCGAATGAAGAAGATGAACGACTTTGTGTTTGTAATGGATCAGAGTTTTTGAAAGAAAACGATGTCATTGAATGTAACGGTTTTATATCCTGAATTTATGTATTTACAAACTGGCATGCATGTTTGTGAAAGTGGTATTCTCATTTGTCAAGTAAAACGTTCTCTTCTTTATGAGAGTGTGCTTAGACTTTATTGAATCGCATCCTATCTTCCATTCCCTCTTTCTTCTTCGCGGTGTACAGGGTTTTATTAATCATCGGACCTGAAACCGTTCACAGGAGAAGGTGGTCAGCCTTACGCCCCGGTTTATCCTATGTCCGTAGTGTTGAGTTCTCAAGGCCGGTTTGCATGCTTTATGGGATGAAAAACCCCATGATAAACGGGAAAAACCCTACTGTCCACGCCCAAGACCGGCTAACTTGGCTATGGTTGAAGAAGATCCTTCAGCTCCTCACGTCCCCGACGGGAATCGAACCTAGGATACGCCTTTCTCAGGCATGGTTCCCAAGCCCACAGTCATTACTTTATTGAAAGACCCTTAAACTTTTTTGGCATCGCAGGCGAGAAACCTAGGCAAGAATCGAATTAGCATGAGGCCTTTTCAATAGTAGTAGCAATATGATTATGATGATGAAAAATGAAAGCTATATTTAGGGGAACTATGAAGTAGGAGAACAGTCTTGTTACCTTATTCTTAGAATTCTTACAGGCTGGAAAATCACATTAAATGGATGTGAATAAAGCATCATAGAGCAAGACACACGCGCATCTGGAGCGAGAGAGAGATGGAGAAGAATAAGATACATAATCTCTTTTTCTTTCTTCTCTTTTTTAATTTCCTCTCTTTCTCTCTCTCTCTTTTCCTCCTTCGTGCCTTACTATTCTTTATTCGATTTCTCTTTTGTTATTATTCTTCATTATATAGTCCAAATTTTTCTGTTTTGTAAGGGCTTATAAACAGAATATCCATTAGCAGGTCTTCTATGAAGATGAAAACATTTTCCTCTTATAAGCTATTTTGTCTCTCTCTCTCTCTCTCTCTCTCTCTCTCTCTCTCTCTCTCTCTCTCCTCTCCCGTGAAATAAATTAACTCGTTCTTTAAACTTATGTAATTACCAGAAATTAACAAAATAATTAGCTTTTAATAACACTATTTGTTTGGCGTAATATTAAAAAAACTCTCTCGCTCTCTCTCTTTCACACAGGGGCGCAGACACACACACACACACACACACACCCTGTCTCTCTCTTTTTTTATGTTTTTTTTTCTCTCTTGCACTACTTCCATCGTTTGGACATTTTGATCTGTTCCCTTCATTACCTGTCAATTAGTTTTATTCCACTTTGTCTGTAATCACTTTTTCTTTTTATTTTCGCCATTTTCTATATTTATCTTTTTTGTTCATCAAAAAATGTGCTATTTTGCCCAAAAATGTACCAAAAAAATAATTCTCTATTACCGACTTTTCTCTCTCTCTCTCTCTCTCTCTCTCTCTCGCTGATCCTTCAATCTCTGCAAAGAGAGACAGAGAGAGAGACTATTCAATAAATAATCGAGCGTTGCAAATCCTCCTTTTTCTTCAAACAACAACTTTTGTTGAGATCGCAGAGAGTACTCCTGGAGAAATCAAAGGCCGGAAGATGGTTGTTTTGATAAAAATCATTAATTAACTGCTTAATCCAGTTAAGTACTCGAACCACCAACTTCTGATCTGAAGAGGCTGTATTTAATCTATAACCGGCAAATGTTAGCAAAACACACGAAGATTGTTAACAGTTAACAAAGACAAATATGAGAAACCATTGTAATAGAAAGGAGAATGAAGACTATATAGTTATTGCCGAAAAAGTAGTTAATAAATTAAAATGAATCATGAGTAGGGACTGGGAAAATTATGTAGAAATAGAGGCAATATTAAAAAAAGCAAATGTAACTTAAGAAAAACATACTGAAAACGTGCTGAAGAAATAAAGAGAGAGAGAGAGAGAGAGAGAGAGAGAGAGAGAGAGTACACGAAAAGACAAACGCGAAAGAAAGAAAGGTAGCAGGTAGATAAATACACAAGCAAAACGAAAACAAAAAAGCATTTAAGATATGAAAACGGAAAACTTTGAAGAAAATTAGGTGTGTGACAAATTTGCTTCACCTGTCGAGCGGATGGTTTGTGAAATCTAATTGCTACAAATGGAATAGGTACTGCTCTGAAATAAGGATTGGAACAACATTCCATGGTTTCTAATGAAAAATACTGCTATGTATACTCCTATCACTGCTCTATAAAGTTTTACTAAACAGATTTATAATTCTTTCGTTAACGAAGCACCAGGTCATGCAATAAATACGCCGTGTTATGGGGAAATAATGCGATAAAGCTGGACTGACTTGATCCTCATAGAGTCATTATCTGTACCCAGAACACGTTTGGGTGTTCTTGGAACAGAATGTTTCTGCAATGGTGTATTCGTATGATATGATGTGAAAACGATACCTTGATTGTGGTTGTGCTGAAGGAAGAATGATATGAAATACCTCATTTTTATAATCCCATACACTTTCGGAAGTATGTTTACAAAGAGAGATCCAAAGAAAGGATCACTTTTATCCAGGTTTGAACAATTTGTGTTTCTTTGAAATATAACGCTCTTTTCAATTCTTGTATATGAAAGAAAAAGCACATTGTCTTATTTACCATTTCATATACGAAAAAGAAATGGGTAATTTATCAAATTTTATCTGAATTTTGGACAAGAGAATACGAAGCTAATATATTTCCTTCTACTGCTCACCAGAGTGATTTAACTCTATATGAGGGAAGAAAAGGATTAATGTATGTAGCCCTTTTCCACTTTTATCATTTCATATGATGTATACAAGGCTGCTAGCCGTTCAAAATTCTTGTACGGTTAACAGCCCTTTTTCCACCATTGCATTATTTATTCTCAATACGCCGCAGAAGGTATCGCGATGTTTGAGTATTGAAATTATAATGAAATAGATTTGAAAACAAAACACCAATAATTACAATGGTAACTATAGAGAAATGTGGGCTTTATCTCTAAAGTGGCCGCCTGGTTAAATAACCAAAGTCAAGAGAAAAATATAAATGAACATTTGGTCATAGAAGTGTACGACACTAAACATGACTAAATAATTATATGAATAAAAATTAGTTTTGCTTATTTTCACAGAAAGTCTTAAGTATTCTACTGAAAAACATTTGAACATTATTTTAAATAAAAAATATTGAAAATTAAAAACAGTATTAGTAAAAATAGTTTTGTTTTTACTAATCTGCAGTTCAGATAATTTAAGTGTGAGGTAACGAATCGTTTTAAAGAACAATGTAAGGAAGCCGGTGTATTTCTGAGGAAATGGAGTTTGCTTCAACAGCGCTAAACTACCTGAAGAGATGCCATTATGGGTTCGATTCCTATCACCCTTAAAACTTTTCCGGGCCTTTTTGGACTGTTCCCTAGTTAGGTGATCTTTGTTACATTCAATTAGTGCTTTCCTGTTCGCGGGGTTTAGAGAAGTCAAAGTTTACACCTAGCAGCTGAAAAAGTTAACTGTTTCAGTGAGACGTCTCATGTTTCAGAAAATATTTACCTGTTAAAATGCTACGAGATAGCAGCAGTCGGTGATGGCTGAATAGTAGAGATCGGCCTCTCACCGATCGTCATAAGGTTAGCTAAAGCTAAAGGAGCTCCGAATGCTCCATTGAATAAAATCTGTTACAGAATTCATTTCTTTTTTATGTATGAACCTTTGAATATAAGAAAAATGGTAAAGAAATTGCATCATTCTTAAACTACTAAGTTATAATGAGGCTCATCCATATACTTTTCAAGTGCATTTAATTATCAAATATTTTCCAGATTTGTGGAATTTCAGTAATTACGGTAATTGGTCTAAATGTAGAAGAGATATTTCTGCCTTTTTATTTGCCAGATAAAATGAAAAATCGAGCAGTAATCTCTGATGTGGATGTTTCATTCACGAGTGAAGTGGTTATGAAAGCTACAGAAATTTATTGAATTAATTGTCTGCATGTTTGTACAGTTGTCAGTTTTAGAGAAAAACATTGTCCCTCATAATCACATAGACCATTAAGTACTTCAAAAATAGACCTGTCTTATCATTGGAGAAGGTAAAAAAGAAGGAAAATGCCCCACTTCCAATAATACGATTAGAGAAGGACACGACAAAATATTGTCCATTTGATTTCATCGCAGTCGTTTTTTGACTCTACCATTTTTTGTAGGCGAGAAACAAAAGAAAAAAATCCAGAAAGATTTCATCCTCTGCAAGCTTTCAACAAACTCCGAGATATTGACTTTCCTAATATAATTCCAAGTAAGTTTAGACTCTCTCTCTCTCTCTCTGGTACACTCACATACGTACACGTGTGTGGTGCAGCATGAAAAAGGCTATCGACTTCTAACATTTAGCGAGATTTTTTTCTGTTTTTGAAATGATTTTCATAACTAACTGTATGGATGCTAAGCTAATGGTTTCGGATCCGAGTGAATGTCATAAACGAGACTTGGAGTTTATAACGAATCGTGCATTGTAAAATAAAACAGTTTTAGCGCACATAAATAAACCTCTCCCTTGGATACCCTGGAAGAATTGTGTTAGTGAGAAAAAGGTGATCTAAAGACATGGGAAAAGATAGTGTGACGGAGACGATGAGAGAGAGAGAGAGAGAGAGAGAGAGAGAGAGAGAGAGAGAGAGAGAGAGTGAAGTAACATGGAACGAAAATGGATAAATAAAGAAGGATTGAATGAATGAAGAAGAATGAATTGAAAGAATGAATGAATAAAAAGAGAGAATCAATGAATAAATAAAAATAGAAAGATATTTGGATAGAATGAATTAATGTATGAATAATGAACTAAATAGGAGTATACTTGAATATGAAGAAAGAAAGAAATCAATGGAATTAATCATTTAAAGAAAAACTATCAAAACATCACCAGGACTGAAACGAAAACTAACAGGAAGAAAGAAAGAAACAAAAAGTTAACAAGAAAATAAAAACAACTTAACAACGAGAATAAAATAAAGTTTGCAAAATAAATGTTAAATATCAAGTGTTGAATTAAAAATAAATACTTCAAAAAAAACTTCGAAAATGGAAAAATGAAAGACTGAATACAGAAGAGTGTCATAAAATAAGTTGATGCTACAATAATAAGTATGAAATTAAGCATTTTACAATAAGAAGTATGAAAATAAACATTTTACTAATTATATGAAGAGCCAAAGGCATTCGGCGACTTAAACTTATTTAAGTTAAGGAATATTACATCCCATATTGTTTCTTAGCCGAATAAGAAACACAAAGAGTGTCATGCCGAATATAGAAACTATATAAAATTCGGCACTTCTAAGCGTAAGCAAATACCTGGATAGTGCAGCGCCTGGTAGTGCAAGCTGAGGCAACTCATAGCAAGCTCCGATCCCTATTCTTGGTATTATATAATGTGCAATTATATAAAAAAGAATTTTTTATATAATTGACCAAACATTTCATCGCTTCAGAATTCAGGATTTAGTACTGAATTACGTTGTGTTAAATAATAGTGGGAATTTCACTCCCTTATTGTTAATATTCTGCAATTATTAATGATAATAATTTATTTACTCTATTTGTATATTTTAAATCAAAATCCAAAGTCGAGTTTCAAATCGAATAGAACTGAAATAAGAAACTTGTTGAAGCCAATATTTTAGTGTTGATAAACGATATGAATATTTATCCATCTTAATATATATTATTCTGATATTTATCTATAGTGTATTGCTGCGAAGGTGTAATTAGTATTGAAGAAAAAAATAGATTTTATGTATTTATTCCACCAATATCGAGAGACTGAAAGTTTTTGAATTATTTATTCGGTTATTGATATCACATACGTCTTGCTGAATCTTTCACGAGTTTTTGATTATAGCAGCAAATGTACGTTGAGTGATCACGCATAAAAGCAACTAGAAAACGATAAAAATTCATTGAATTTAATTTACATAATTATTTCAACAATAAAAGAATAAAGTGTTTCGCAAACCTTTTTGTGCAACACGCACGCACATACGCGCGCACACCAAAAACGAGCATGATGAATGGAAGCCATTTTATTGCATCCACATTAAATCCTGTCTAACGAACCGCAGACAGGAACATCAAGAGAGTTTCTCCTCTCATTTTCGTATCCCCCTTATTTTAATATATCGCCCGTAATTAAGAGAAATTTATAATTTGACCTTATGAAAACAAATCTTATCTTATCTCACTTGACACTAATTATTCTTTAAGGATGTGGGTATCATTGACATATAAATCTTTTGTCAGCTGCTGGCTTGGCATCGTTTTGCTCTTATGAACAACAAAGCAAATGAATGTTGATGACATTTAAAACGCATTTGGGATTAATATGAAATTGGAGCCTAATTTTTTTCGGTACAAACATTCAGCACTTATCAGAGTAGAGAGAGCGAGAGCGAGAGAGAGAGAGAGAGAGAGAGAGAGAGAGAGAGAGAGAGAGAGAGAGAGAGAGAGTTTATGTACAGATACGTATGAATTACTAATTATTCAAAGAATAGCATCTCGTCAAATATTATTGACGCTAAAGCTTTAAAATCAAAACGTTTATACATGAGTTGTGTAATTAAACAATGTCTTTCAAGGTTCGCTCAACTTAAGAAAAGAAAAAATATGCCAAAATGCATCGCACCTTTACACTTAGGATAGCGTAGCTAACAGATTCAGATAGGTTTTGCAAAAACATTCAGGCTCATTGTCATCGTGACCATTTAGTTGCTTGGTTCGGTCGGAGACTATTGTAAAATAGACTCAGAACGACAAACGCATGTATTCTTTGCTTCCAAAGGGAAGAAGTAAAACCACCCCAGTTATAAGACACACAAAAATGTAAGTACGTAGACTAACATATTCAAATAATGTCTTCTCAGACACAAGCTTGAAATACTTCATAGGCAAGTAGTATTGAACAAAATCCAGGCTAGATTTTTTTTTCAATTTTTTTCCGCATACATCATGTACTATTACTCTTTACTTTCCATAACTTTTCATGACAATCTCCTCTGAAAGACTGACAAAATTACCTTCCTTGTTCATTTCGCTCAATAGCATTTTCTTATACAATCAACTTCATTATTTTCTCTCTCTCTCTGTATGCAGCCTTTTTCGTATCTACAGCATCATGCATCTCTTTGTCTCAAGATTGTCAGATCTAACTTTTATAACTGCTTTCATCTTATACATTCAAAAAAAGTGCACCCTGTTCTCTGTGCCTAGATTGAAAACCATGGCAACTATGTAATTTTTCAGAGGAAATTTAATTTAGAGCGTTCTTCTATAGAATGGAGCATCGTTTATCACACTGAATGTTTTGTCGAGTAAGAAGATCCTGGAAGTTACTGGGTGCTATCCGGTACTTTTATCTGACTTATCTGACACATTAATCTTGAGTGACTTCTATTGGCGGTAAGCAGTTCAATAATAGGAAGTAAACAAGAAATAAATTATTTCAATGGTTATTGCAAGCAGGCATTCTGTAAGCAGATATTTGTTTATATATAATGATTTGAATGATCTCTCCGTAATTTTGCAGCTGGTCAAATTTACACTTTTAGATAATCCATCAAATATTGTGTTGCATCCATTGGAACTGGAAGCGAATGATTAATATTAGCTTCCAATTCCAATATTAAATAACTTGTGGGTTTCTTTTAATTTTGAGAGAAAGGTTCTCATTTTTGTAATATAGAAAAAAAATAATAAAATGAATATTTGTCGTATATAGTTGTGTTGTTGCCTATCGATTTAGATTTTAGGAAATTTTACATTTGTAAACAGTGAATATTCTACAACAAATGCGAGTTTATGTTTACATGCCTTAATTTGTTGTTAAGGCGTATATATATATTTCACGAAGTTGAGCGAATATATATTTCAAGAAGGATCTCTGATCATTTGAAATGGTGTTCTTCTATGAAACGATGAGTCAGCCAAAACAGCTACAACTTCAGTCATTGTTTAAGGATATTTTCCCCTATCTTAGTGAAAAAAAAAGTTATATTTTTCAAATTAAGAGGACATATTCATTGCAGCCTATAGCATAATCGCCATCCCACCAATTAGTGGGAATGTACAATAGGTGCCCAAAGGTCATCGTAAGAAAAACACATTAAAAACAAAAAAAGAAAGAATATCTACATCACAAATGTGTATTTTATTGATAGACATAAATAAATATTTGATTACTTCATTAATTAAAGACTAATGAAGATATTTTTGTAATTTTCCTCTTAATTATGAATCTCATAATAAAAACGTGAAACCAAATATTCATTGGACCGAGAATATTATGGGAAATTTAATTATTGGAAAGCTACTTTTTTTCCGAACTAAAAAATGTAGCTTTCATTTATATTAGGTATTTATGAAAATATTGTATCAGATTCAGCATTTTAAACAAAATAGAAAAAAAAATGTTTTTACGTTCCATTGTTCACCAGCCAATAAATTTCTTTGTTGGGATGATTTTTTTTTCTCTCCAGCAACTGTATCCACGTTTTCTTTTTCTTTTTTTTGAAATTTTTATTCTCTCTTGGATCGATATTTGGAAAGGATTTTCATACAGATGTCGTCACCAACTCCAAATGGAAAGCGTATATGAGATTGCGACACCCATGCTTGTGGATCTCATGCAATGTTTTTCGAAAGCAAACGCATTCCACGAATGAGAACTGTTGCTCAATAAAGCAACCCATCTGTGCCACGAAGTCGCTTTAAAATAGAACACAGCGTTTGATACATTTCGTTTATTGCTTTATTTTCATATTAAATACTCTGAAATGAAATTTTAGTTTTGAAATGAAATACGAAAAATGAAAAACAAAATAAAAGAGAAATTAAATATGAAATTTAATTATTTCATCGACCCGATTTCGATTTGGACTTTTTACATTTAGATTTGTATTTCAATATGCATCCCATCTGACCTTCATTATTTGAAGGTTAAAGTTTTACTTGCATTGATGACATCATACAGAAATTAATATCACTGTAGATATTAATTGTTTGCGGGCAATAATATATGATTAATATATATTTTTTAAGAAATGTTTCAGTTTTATTTTCATACTGCATTGTAGATGATTAACTGAATATTTAGCATTCAGTTTCTCTCAAATTCAAACGTCTCTGTTAAGAAAAAAAACTAGCATTTAAAAATCCCGAGGACTACTCGTAACTTTTCTGCATACAATACGGAATCACTTCCATGGACTTTTAAAAGTGAATTGCTGATATGTGAGGCTAGATCTAATGGGATTAAGGTAAGTAAAAAAAAAAGAATATTAAAACGAGGAGAAATGTAAGGTGAGCAAAAGAGGACTTTTGATGACAATTTCCAGTTTTATATTTAAATAAGTTCGTGAATTTCAAACTCAGCTCAAAATAAGCAATAAAGAATGATAATTGGATTTATTATTTCTTAATGAAAAAATTATCGATATTCTCATGAATATGTGTAAACCAGAAATTTTCATAAAATGTTCAGAAATTTTCATAAAATGATTAAAAAATCTAAAACTGGAGAAAAACTAACGGTCAAAAAATTCAAAAAAGTGGCACGAAAACAAAAAGCAACTGAAAACTAAAGACAGATTAAGTGAAAGAGAAGGATAAAATATCAGATCTGAGTAGAAAACAGAAAAATGTGGCGGTGGAGAGTGGAACCTAATGGAAGCTAATAAACAATACGAAAGAAACAATAACTGAGAAATTCTTATCCTAAGCATTAAATATTACATTCTGATTGCTTTTCAGTATTAGATTCGTGATTCTAATACTAAAAAGTATTAGAATGATTAAGATGATTAATATCTTTAACTTTATGAGAGTGTTAAAATAAGAAAATGAATATGAACGAAATGCTACAATTCTTGATAGAGATATGCGAGTTCAGATTTCCATTTAAGTTACACACACGCGCGTCCCCCTCTCCCCTTATGCCTCTTACTATAGTAGAGGGAAGCACACATACACACACACTGCCTCAGTTCTGTCTACTGTTATTACGTCAAGATATTTTGCATATTTTCTTCAGAAAAAATCTTTATAAAATGTATCTCCGTTAATCATATGTAGAGCCAATTTGACTTGTGTTAAACATAATAATTAGAGCCTGTCTATTTATTTATTCTCTGTGCTTTTATGCGTGTATTGGCTTCGGAATTGATGATTCTGCTGAATTATGAAGTGAACATCATTTTGTATCTCCATGTTGAATGTAGTGAAGAGTGTTTATTCTACACACGTTTTTCTTGTTTATGTGACTTCCATTCACAATACTTTCTAATTCTATAGTACACTAGTACTGATATGCTATACTATATTAATAGTTTTGTCAAGGCTAATCGTATTTATATTTTTGATTTATTTTCATTAATTTTTACAAGCTCGAAAACTTGGCTATACAGACCAAACAGAACTTTTCGTCACCAGTGATGTCAAGCCATACGATGAAATTCATCCATCGTATGGCTTTTCTCACAAAAAGACCTTCACAAACAGCTTACCTATTTCGGTATTCAAACCCATCGCCTTTGATTGACTACTCAAGCAACCAAGCGAGAAGATAAGATTACATTTTTAAAGTATTGCTATTTTCTAGCAAATCCGGAAGAAATTTTCAAACTAAATATGCCCAAGTTAGGATATTCGCCTTAAGAAATGTGGTTGAATTTGCGTTACAGAACTTTAGTAAACTTTAGTAAAGATGTCTTCACACCATAAATTATGGATAAGGCGTAGATGAAAATTCATATCTTATCTTAGGAAGGTAAAAAGCAGAAAATGCCGAGGTAGAAAGGTTAGAATTCTCTAAAGATATCCAGAGAGTGAGATAAAGTGATTGTTATGCATTAAGGTCCTGACCTCTGAAAATTACCTACGATAGCTTTTGTGGTTCACGGAATGAATGTCATTAGAGTGGAGCCTGCCGAATGGCTTTCAGAGAAACAGAGCGTACAGTCGTATGTTCGCCCGGAAATCTAACTTATGTTAATCCGCCACCTTTTCTACCATTCTGTGTCGGGAAGTCGACAAAGATTACATCCATCCATTCATTGGAACTGTCTGCCCAAAATCGCAATTTACTTTCCTATTAGAAGTAAACAAGAAAAGACGAGATCACTTTTCTTCATTATGGCACTACACCTGTTGTTGTCCTTACATACCCAATAAAAGTCTTCAGCAACATCAGAACTTACATACAGAAAGAGAGAAAAAGATGAAGAAGAAGAAGGAAGAAAAAAAAGAAAGAAAAGAAGAAAACGAGTTTCTGAAGTAATTGATGCAATTTTTCCCTTTCTTTTTTCTTATTTCTTTTCATTCGCCTTCTCTTTTTCCTTTCTTCTTTCTCTCTCTCTCTCTCATTCTGCTTCCTCTCTCTCTCTTTCTATCTCTCCCTTTCTCTCCCCTTCACTTTTTCCTTTCTTCTTTCTCTCTCTCTCTCTCTCTCATTCTGCTTCCTCTCTTTCTCTTTCTCTCTCTCCCTTTCTCTCTCTATTGTTCACATTCTTGTCTTATTGCATTTCTATTTCTCTCTTTATCTCTCACTCTCACTATTTTCTATTTCTATTCTTTTCCGCTATCCCTTACTCTCTTTCTCTTTTTATCTTTCTGTGCTTATTTTCTGTTTATCTTTCTCCTACATGCCGTTGGTTCCTATTTTTATTTCTTTCTCCCCCGATCTCGTACGTTGTTAGATTTTCTTCCCTTCTCTCTCTCTCTCTCTCTCTCACAAACACACATACTCTCCTCTCTTTGGTTTACTATTCCTTCACCCTATCCCTCTTTCTCTTTCTTTTCTGTCTTGCCCTTCACAATCTCACTGTCTGGCTTTTTCTTTCTATTCCTTCTTTTCTCTTTGTCTCTTTCTCTTTCGTTCTCGATTGTGTGTTTAACTTCTCTTCCCCCTCGTCATCTTTTCTTTCTTTTTATTATTGAGCTATTTCTTTCTTTCCTCTGCTTCTGCCAGTATCATAAGAGTTTGCAAAGACAAAGGATTGCATGCAATTAGAAGCTATAATATGTTGGATTCATAAGCGTCGTTGTTTTCTGCTGAATGAAGCCGTTTTAGTGTAACATCTTGCAAATCTATTTCCTCAAAAATTTAATTAAATGTGATCTATTTCAAGCCCACGATCCAGAGGAACCCACGTGGGTAATCGAACGCTACAATCTCTGTCAGTAGTGATGCCATGTGATCCAACTGTTCAGCACATGTATATTTCATTCAGTGCCAAACAACAGCAGTAAAATGTTATTTCATCCTGTTTAGGATCACTATTTTAATGGTAGAATTTGTTTCCACAAAGAACGAAAAGGATATTAATATCGTGCTAATTGTTTTCATTCCCTCCTGTAATTGGTTAGCAGCAGTTGTTGGAGAAGGTTAATGAGCTCAGCCAACGATGCATGAATCCTGCTTAAAGATAAGAGTTCAACTCGTGTTGAAGATATGTTGAGCGGCGGGAAAAAATTATCTTTCCGGTTACTTCCTGTGAGTGGTGATTACCCTTGAGTCCATCACCACTACCTCATGTTTTCTACTCGTTTTTTTTTATTTTTAAATTAAGCGTTTACTCAGAACCATGATGAACAATACAAAAAATCACAAAGTCAGTGAGACAAAAAAATAGTCATAAAAACTCCGAAAAACATCAAAATCACTTCGAAGGTTTGCAAAAAAAACAAAACAAAAATACACCTAAAATAAATCCTGAGAATTATTCTCAATAAAAACAACTTGCATATTGACTTCACTAACATCATTGATCTTAATTACAATACGATCATGGGTACCATTGCTTACTGTTATCAAAACCTGATCTACTACTTATCAATGAACTACAATTGGCATCTCCTAGAACAACGTGTCGCCTTCATAACTTCCCTCGTAACGTTTCCATCTTCTATGATGCCTTTCACAAGAAAAGTAGAAGGTGTACTTCTGTCAGTCTGATATCCCATGCTGTTCGGACCTGGTTCCTCTTTACGTGATTTTATATGATATGCTCTGGCTAAAGTTCTACCTATTTCACTTTATTGCTCTCATTTAGTGCCTCTACCATTCTCAAGACTCCATTATTTTTACTGATATATTTCACTAAATATCTATGAAAGTCGATCACATATAATCTAACTACCCCAACGAAATAATCTTTCTTGGCGATTTCACAATTCTGAATCCAATCACAGACCAAGGTCGTAAAGAAGCGGAAGTATTTGCTATCAGTAATGACCTGACACAAATTGTCCACGAACCCACCAGAATTCCAGACAATCCTCTTTATTATCCCAACACCTTGGACTTTTTCTAAACCAGCTCCTCCTCCTCCAAATACACCGTTGGCGTTTAATCTCCTCTTGGAAAGTCTGACCATAACCTTTATCGATCTTTATGCATAAAAATCAGGGTTTAATTCTACACCACGTTTGGTCACCTTTGATTAAAAATATACCTCAGTCAGACCTCGGACATTATGAACGAGAACAACAGAACGTGGCATCATCCAACATTGTTTAAACTTAGCACTGCTTTGAATCTGCATTCTGATTTTTCAATTTTATGAACAGTGAGACGGCTACAACTGTATAGTATGAACTATTTTTTAATAATTTCTCTTTTATGTGTTTTAAACTTTAAGTTACCTTTTATCCCTGAAGATGTAAGTCAAACGACTTATGAAACTTGTCGGGTTTTATTTCTTTATTGTGATTTTAGCTTAATAAATAATGTGGTCCAATTACAGGAATATGCCTTATGAACTTCTAAACCACAGAAACCTCCACTTACATTTAAAACACTCAATAGTTGAACAACCTCTTCTGCATCTGTCAGCCTGAAACCATCTGCCTTCAGTACAGCAGTTATTTCATACTCATTCCTTCTTTTGCTATTAACATAAAGGTAGAATTCTTTTGGGCTGTCATTAGCGTGCAAAGCCAGTTTTGTATTCATACAGAGACTTATCTTTGCATACAAGCATTGTAACTCTTCTGGCTTGCTCTTTATAATTTTCCGATCTGACATCATCTGTGTGCACACGGTGTTTTTTTCACATCATATTTTTGTTTAGAATATTTGCTCAATAAAACTGCACATACATTTCACCCACACCCTATTTATTCTTCGAACTCTAAAGACACTTTGTATTTATTTAATTATTTTTACCCTGGCGCAGAACATATTATACAACTCAGTTGGCCATCCTTTTCTGCTTAGTGGTTCAGGATGTATTTTCTTCTGAATAGAACATTCATTAACTTACTCAATTCCCAAGTCAGTACCACATGATACCTTTCATCAACGGGAGGGAGAATCGTTACGTCTTTAACAGAAATCCCTTGTGACACTCTAATCAAATCCAACACTCTTTGACTTTCAGGTTCCTTCTGTCACATGAGGATTGAGGAAGTTATCTCCCAACAGCTCAATAAATTCGGCTTCATTCTTCTCATGAGATTTCACTACTACATAATCAATATTTGGATAATTAAAGTGTCCCATTATTATTACTCTTTGCATTTCTTCGTCACTTGCAACCGACCTACTAGATCTGCATCAGCACCTCACTATGTAGTAGATCTTGTTAGATTCCACTTCAATGGATTCATACTCACTGCGACATGGAAAACTGTTACTAGTATTGTGATAATAGGTCTTAAATCTAAGTGAATTAAAATTATCCAATATCATTAGCAGTATACCCCTGTGTATTATTCTTAAAATACTGTACTCTTTACACTGGCTACCAGGCCAAGTGTTTCAAGAATGTCTCCAATCTAAAGTGTAATGGTAACAATCCCAAAAGCTAATTAAAGGATAAAATCATCGACACTCAGACAGGTCCCTGTAGATACGCAATCGCATTAGTGGTGCTGCGTTTTCTCTTTGGGAAGAAAGGACTTATGTTCGATTCTCAACGTTCACGTCAGGAACAGGTTTTTGAAAGAAGGTTTTTAAACTCAATGTAAGCTAATTGGTCACAGCAGGTGGTAGAGGTTTCCTTCCTGTATTAGTTTTCATGTAGACATACAAAATAACTTTAGAAAAGAAGTGAAATCAGTTAAGAAGTGGGATATATAATGGGGCCAACCATAGGTATTACTATAGGTCGTTGGTAATACTCAGTGTTGGTAAGCTCCTAATCAAATGAGATTTTAAACTACAGACTGGAATAATCGGGGTAAATTCAGGCCCCATTAATGATATCAAGGTATAGTAAGTAAGTGGCATTTATTTAGAGAGAGAGAGAGAGAGAGAGAGAGAGAGAGAGAGTAATTGCGCAGTCTTGTGCTCATGGGTTCTGTGGGTTTGCATATTATTCTTCCTTCTCACCTACTGATATGATAATTAGTCGTTCCTATACCTAGGTGACAGAGCATTTCATCCTCGGGTTTTTTTTTTAAGAACGAGCTGTTAAACTGACCGAAACATTAGCAATAGCAAACACAACATAGCCTTGAGGCCTTAGTTGTTTCTGGCAATATTTCAACGAAACTAAGCTAGTACAGCCTAACGATGAGACGCCGTTCACCTAACAACAGCATTAAAATCCTTGCCAATTTAGTTTTGGGTGGATTTTCATTGTACGTTTTTGTGTAAAGTGTTATACTGAGTAAAATGAGCCTGGAACAGGATACTTATCTGTAGCTCCGAATGACAGCTGTTACCAACCAATATAGCTCATTGGTTGTTACTATCACGTGCAGAGATGGCGAGAAGAGAGTTCTGATTAAATATCAACAGTCAGGATCACAAAATTCTTATAGCCTCCGTAATATCATTTAATTGATGCAATCGAACAGAAATTATAATTCTACTAGTTTCTGGACACTAAGAGCGTTTTATTATCATTTTATCTTTCCTTTTTAATAATTCCTCGCTGTTTTTTTATTTTCTTTTTCTCACTTTTCCCTCCATCGTCTTTCATGCCGACTTTCTACTTTGTGACTAACATATACGGGAAAAGACAGCTCGATGACAGATTAAACTCATCGTCTCCCATATGTAGAAAGCAAACTCCTCATGTGTCCGTTCATGTATATTCGCAATGGCAGTCTTATTTTTCTTCGCTATTCCTTTTTGTAAATCGCCATCAACTGTGATGTCTTGTAAGTACATGACAACAAACAACCTCTCTGTGACGTGCTATTTGTGATCTTGCATGCAGATTTCTTCACGTCGCAATCTTTGGGAAAAAAATATGGATTTGGAAAAACCAAGTGCAACAGAGGGCCAAAATCTTCTACGAAATTTGACTATAAAAGTAATGCATGGAAATAGAAGTCACTGTTTCTGATAAAAATCTTTTTTTTTTAATTGTAGATATAAATTCCTCTTTTTATTAAGGAATAGTTCACTAAAGTTACCATATTGATGGGTTTCTCACATGAGATACGATATTATGTTATATTGTCGGTTACCGTGACTCTACTTAAGTATGAGTCATTGCTATCTTCTTATTGGCAATTTCTCTTCTTCCATTCGTCTTCTGAATCACTTTAAACTCCATTAGCCCATCTAAATTTTTCCTCTTCCAAACGTCTGTTTGATAGCAGGATTCCCTTGATATTATACCTTTGGACTTTGTTCAACTGTTTTATTTTTAACTCAGGTTTCAGATCCATTATTTAAAATTGGTTTGAATACGGTTTGTATACTGCTAGTTTGGTGTTTTAGTTACTTTCCATATTATTTGATAAGAAATATATCAACTGGCTTCCTTTAAAACCAGTTTCATTACTTTTGTTATGGATTTCGATAGTTAATAGCTTAAATATCGAAAAGTTTTAAAAATTAAAAATATTTAAAATATTTATAATTTTAAAATTGTTCTTGAAATTTGAAAAGTTGATCCCTATGGTTCCTATTTGGTCTGAATCCAACGTATTCCTTTCGTCATTTCAAGCTGACGTCCAAAAAGTGATTTTTCCTTACTTGAAAGCAAGCTAGAGTTCAAGAAGTATTATATTTGCATGAAACTCTTACTATGTTTTCTTATGACAGCTTAGTATCAAGTCACTTTATAAACACAGCTCCCCCAGTTCTTAACAGTAAGGTAGAACCATAAAGACATAACTAACGAAGTAGAAATCCATGTTGTGTAACCTTTTCGCTAGGGATTGCGTTTCTCTTGAGCGTTCACTAAATGATTATCTCTCAACCCTTCTTTTAACCCGGTTTCATTACAAGTTGGAAATATTTTCATATTATTAACTTTAGTCGCAAACGAAACGCTGTATACCTATGTCACCTAATGTCAGGCATGAACTACACTTCCTGCACTTGTTTCTTGAGGCCCCTGTGCAGTACCCCAGTGTGTATTATGAATAGGTCCATAATTGTGAACCTTCTTTATGAAAAAGACACCTAAGAAGAAGAAGAATTAAACCTGTACACATGCCAGAAGCATAATCGTATTCATACATAAAATGAGTATTCATATAAAAAAAGACTAATACAGAAAACTCTTAAATAGTACAGAATATTTAACTATTAAAGTTAAGAATTGCAATAATAGCTTTATCTGCACTGACTAAAATGACAAAAACTAGTCAATCTACAAATTTCTTGATGAGAATTCTATTTTAAATATGTCCATCAGAGAAGGTCCACAATGAACTCTCGGTGGCTTTTGTGCTCGATCCATTTGTCCTAATTTATTTGACAACTGCTTTCCTTAATTCGATTATTAAGAGATGTCGATCCCAAATTTTTTATTCGTATGTAGGCTTAGATCAATTTTGTTTCAAACGGCTGATCTATAGAAGTGAATTTTATTTCCAGCTGTCTTTGTTCGTTCCATTATTTCATAGAAACATTTGTTCTCCCACTAATATCATCGGTGAAATATCCAAGGGGCATTGCTCTTTTATTATACTCAATAGCTTGAGCAAGTGCGATGCGACATTAAGAACCAAGCATTAGATCGCAAATATAAAATTTTATTGATTTTCCATTAGACTGACGGAAAAATGAAATCGGAATCAGAGCCATGAGATTGAAGATGTGGATATTCAGATAACACACACACACATATTCTGTGTCACAGCTGCCGGAGGACATTAGCTTAGTTTAGAAATCTCCTAAGATCCGTGTTTAACTGGCGATAAGACAATGGAATCTCATAAACGTCTACTGAACCTAGTGTTGACAGATTCTTGCGAATGGTACTTGATGTATTCTTATCTCTTATTCTTTTTTCTATCTTTTGTCAACAGAATAATGGCAAATTCCGGTCTACTGAATCTTCTGCTTAGATGCGCAAATAATTGAATTAGTGATATCTGTCACTTTCACTGAAGACTGAAACGCCACCTGACGAGAGTGTCCGCTGACGTTAATTCAGAAATATTTCATATACGGTAATTCGATCTGAGAGAATTGCACATTTTTATATGGTTTCTCTGAAAACTTTCCAAATGATGCAGGAATGATATTAAAATTGTGTAATAACCTGTAAATATATTCAAGATACCAAGTAATTTTATATAAACTTGGTTTTTAATCCTATTTCCCAAGTGAGCAAACAGACAAGTTTATCAAGTCAAGAGCACAATTTCATATTGTGCTCTTCATAGTATCATACATCTCCGCAAGGGGATGTGCTTTACATTAAAGGAAAAATACTAAGGAAAGTGATCGGAACTTAATCCACCTTTACCACGAGTTGCCTAGAGTGGCACTACCTTAGGGATCAGTTGCCTCAGACTTGCATGCAGGCGTAAACTTGACTTACTTGTCTGTTTGCTAACTTGGGAAATAGGATTAAAAACCAAGTTTATATAAAATTACTTGGTATCTTTAATACATAATATACCCAAGATAAAAACTTTCTACAACCTCTACATGTATTTAATTTCTAATCAAGAATATGGTCAAGAATACGTCATTTCCCTCTTGCAACAAAAGTATTCTATAAAAACGAACTGCGAATAGACATGATGATTATATACAGCATTTATGACGCCAAATATACATTGACAAGAAGAAGCCTTTAATAACCTTTCCGTATATAATTTTATCTCCGTTATCGGAGGCTTTCTGAAGGAAATTTCACCCTCTTAAACTGCCTATCTCGTTTACGACACGTGAGTAAGTAATGAAGATTTATGAGCAACGTTTCCTTATTTCGGATCTGGGCAACGACCCTTTCCCTGGTTGCCTGGTTGATTCTCTTTGCACAAGGGTTTCCTTTACTTTTTAAACACGAGAAAGGAGTTGTAAATTTAGGTTGAATTAATATTTTCGCGATTGTTGTGCGAGTAAATTCTAGAATTGTCTGATACAGTCGTTATCTTGGTATAAGCGAGGTATTTTTATGTACACTACAATTCATTTGTAATGTCACTGAAGACCATGAACAACTACTAATGTGTGATATGAGCAATAAAAGTGTGTTTCTTTCGCATTTCAAAAATATATATACAGCCCATCTTTTTATATTCTTATATTTTTATATTCTTTTTATATTATATTCTGATATCATATCGCCAGTTTCCAATTTAACAAACAAACAAATTCATTTACATAAATTTATGCATATAAATTTATTCATTGTCTAATAAAAATAAACTTTTTATATAGAATACTAAAGGAAATTATATGAAAAAATTTAATTTCTTCAAATACTTTGATATTGGAAAAATAAATTAATAAAGTAATAATTTTCGAAATACACCTATTCTTTATTAACATAGTTTTTAATAACGTTATAGTACAGAAAAACTGCAAATGTTACAATATATATTTACTGTTGTATTGGTCAAATACAACAGGTCGTTGTCAAGCATGACATTTCCTATTTAACAGAAACAAACATCCTTATTCTTATATTCCTATAAGGACTGGCTTAAGGGGGCAAAGGAAGTTTGCTTTTCATATTCCCCGTTGTCTGTAGAGGACAGTGTAAGGATAAGGTGTTATTGAGCTATAAAGCTCTGACCATGGCAAGAGGGTAACAACAATAGCCGAGCCTCAGTTAGAACTTCACTGGCTACAGCATTGCCATCCATTACCCTCCCTGGGTATCAATTTTAGTCACCTCTTACGACATGCATTGATGCCATTCTTATCCCGGCAACTAGAAAAACCATTTAATTTATATTTACAGTTGTCCTCCCTTATCCGTGGATTCAGTTATCCACGGTCAACCCCGGTCCAAGATATTAACATACTAAAGGTCAACTTATGAACCTTTCTTACTCTCTACAAATATTCAGCTTTGAAATAATGTTGGATCTAATATCCACTTTGCTTATGTACTTTTACATCGCTGAAATGAAGTTGTATGGTTCTTTCTTTTAGTAATAGACAGTTTGGCTGATCGCAGAGATTGTTCAACCCCAGGGCAACTCGTTGCAAAGGTTGCTAAGATTCCATTCACATTCAGATAACTTTATTACAGTATGTTTATAATTATTCTGTTTTATTATTAGTTATTGTTGTTAATCTCTGATTGTGCATAATTTATGAATTAAACTTTGTCATAGGTATTTAAGTATAGGAAAAAATATAGTATATATAGGGTTCGCTACTATTCGCGGAAGACGATGGAACGAAACCCTGCGGATACGGGGGGGGGCTACTGTAATAAGAATAGTGATGCTAAATTTTATCATACACGTAAGAAAATTGTGAATATTTTCCATAAAAGTGTCGATAGTAAACATAATTTCTAATTTCGAAAAAAAAAAGTGAAAATATTATTTTAATTTGTGAATTATTTGGTGTGAATTTGTTTTTGCTTAATTAGTTCTCATACTGTCAACTGCAAGTGTATCAAAAGCTGTCTTCTTTGAAATAATCAATAAATTTCTGAAACCGAACAATAAAAATGATTTATCGCATTTCTTGATTTGTGTTAGTTTATTCTTTTAATTTTCAAAAATGTTACCATTACTACCAGTTACATAAAGCATAAAATATAAAAAAATGAGCAAAAAATTAATAAGAGTATTAAACATCTGTGGTATTTTCATAGACATATAAGTTGAAACCGAAATGTTCCCAATTTTTCAGGGGTGCTTAAGAGAACAAAAGCCTCCAATAAATATAGAACATATTAAATATAGAGAAACTGGGAAGGGTCCTTGTCTTTTCCACATATTTGGCTATTAAAATATGATGGATCTTTAATTAAAATTTCACCTAACATTAGTTTGTCAAATTGAAGCATTTCAGAGTTTTGTAGCATAGTATACAGTATATTGCACAATATCCTTTTTAATGAAAGACTTCTGAAATTATTTAACTGGGGGTAGAGTTCTGGAAAAACTCCAAACTCTAAAAAACCCAGTGGGTGTCACATGATTATAAAAGAGGAAATAAAATTACTGCAATAATTCTACAGGAATTAGCCTGATAGATATAGGATACAGGAATACTAAAAAAGAAACTAAACATTACTCTAGAGGAGAAACTACTAGAAGAACAAAATATGGTTCCATGGTCCTAGCTCCTGGAAAGCAAATTCAGCGAAATTTCCCACATGCACTTAAAATCGCACTAGTGGAAGTTAGGTTCAAAATGAATTCCAAGGCTCAAGTAATGCATTCGGCTAGTAAGTAAGGCTCAAGTATACGAGCTTGGTCTGAAAGGTTCTCGGCCTAACAATGAAAAAACGAATTCATAAGTTGAGTTGAGTTAGCCGATTCAGAGTTGAGTTAGCCGATCTCATACGGAGGTAGCAGGGTTTTTTCTCCCGGAAACTCGGGTTTTTCATACAAATCGGCATACATACAAATCGGCCCTTCAGAACACACGCAATTTACAGACAAAAATTACTAGTTGTGGTGGTGTTAGAGGTGGGCGGCAGATGGCGTTGATAGAGATGATTCGTAGTAAGGTTAGGTGCAGAGACAGTTGTAGATGTCCTCCCACGATGAGTCTTCGGACTCCTTGGAGGTATCAGGAATAATAATAATAATAATAATAATTTCTAAATTATTTGTATTTTTCAACATAATCTCCATTAAGACTAATACATTTATTCCAGCGATTCTCCAGCGCCATTATCCCGTCGCAGTTGTGGTTCTCAATAAGATCTGCAAAATACCCCTCTACTGCTGCAATCACCTCTTGATTCGAACAAAAACGCTGACTAGCAAGGAGGAGTTTTAATTTTAGGAAGATGTAGAAGTCAGAAGGAGCCAAATCTGGGGAATAGGGTGGATGAAAGATGATTTTTTCTTCTGCACACCTCGTTTTTTTTCACGAATTTTTTCGTCTAGTCTGGTTAAAAGTCAGAATAATATTCCGCGGTTATTGTTTTACTCTTTGCGAGATAATTAAAAACAATATGCCTTTAGCATCCCAAAATACCGATGCCACCTGCTGATGGAACCAACTTTGTCTTCTTTGTCGACTCTGTCAAACGCAATGACACTATGTCTCTATTTTTCGCCCTTTGCCTTACATGCAATGAACACTGTTGGTAAAGTTCCAAAAGTTGATAAAAAAATTAAATTGATATTCCACTAGCTACCGTTTTGAAATCAAATGCAACTGAACATAAAAGGGGTGGGTTGAAATTTTATTAAAGAATGTCAGTGGAAGACATGGGGAGAATAATTTATTGGCAGCGAAATTTCCTCAAAGGACATCCCTTCATTATTTTTTGTGAGGATGAGATTAAGTGAATACTACGAAGACTTCTCAAGAGATGAGTAATGTTGAACAAACCTTTACTCCTCTCCTTTATCCCTAATTTAAAAGTTTACATCGCTGTTTCTTTTGCGTGGTCCCAAATGATCTACACATCATGCTGCGAGACAATTTTTCTTTTTCATTTAGCATATCGAACCTAAAAAATCCAATAGGATTCGAATTAGTTTAGAACCAAGGCCAAACGAATTAATTTAGAACCAAGGCCAAACGAATTAATTTAGAACCAAGGCCAAACGAATTAATTTAGAACCAAGGCCAAACGAATTAATTTAGAACCAAGGCGAAGACAACGAGACTATGAATTTAGTTATTATCCTGTTTGGTCATTGCGTGTGTGTTTTCCGGCTACGTTTGTGGTTTTGCAAAAGGATAAATATCTGCCACCTACGAATGAGAGGTGTGGGGATGAAAAGAGAAAATGTTACCCAGTTGAACACTCAAGAATGATTGTAGGTGGCAATTAAATAACTTGAATTCGTGTCAAGCTCACTTTGGTGGATAATTCGAAGTGTTCGAATGATGCATTCACTTGACATAAGAATTCTGTTTATCTCTTTTATTCATACATTTATAAAAAGTCATCCTTGAATTAAAAAAAAAATAGATCCAGATGTTGAATGTTAATCTTCTCGAACGCATTTCAAAGATTTAAGATCGTAAAACCATTTCTTCATGAAAAATAAAAACAAGGCTTTTAGTTTTTAATGTTATTGCCACGACTTCGTCTTGATAGATGAATATAATACGTAAAACTAGACCAACAACAAACCCATCGCTTTTTACTTGGTTGTTAGGTGCGATTGCTTCAATTTGATACCCTTCCCTTCTCCAAATATCAAGTCTATTCCGAATCGACGTCAGGAAAGGAATGAGAGGACAAAAGAGTGTCATACCTTCTTAACTTTCACGAAATTGCCAAGGTGCAAATCAAGTTCAAGTAACAAAGAACTGTTTTTAAGTGAAGAAAAATGGACGCTGAAAATTATCTACAGTTTTCTTCATGAGTCCTTATTCTCACAACGAATTCCTTTTTAGGTCTATTAGACATCCTTTATTTCTTGCTCTTCGTTTCTTACAAATGAAATGAAACACGATTTCCCAAAGAGGTTTGAGCTAAATAGGGTTATCAATACAAGCAAATAATACACACCTGTATTAGCTGTATTATCTGTTGTTAATCACAGTTGGATGATTGACAACATATATTAGCAGAACAAAATACTGATAGCAAGGGTGAAGATAAGATTGCATATCCTGTGAAAAGGTGAGAAATGACTGGTGTTTTCTCTGGGTGGAAAACTCTATGCCATGGGAGTTTGCCTCTCTTTTGTTGGTCTTATTTAACAGAGATCTGCAAGAATGATTTTAGACAATTTCAACGAGTCATGATGGGAATTGATTAATGATAAAAGAAATCGATACTAGTGCTTGAAACTATGCATTTCCATGCTTGGTATTAGGTGCGTGCTTAGAAAAGCTTTAAGTTAGAATTATACTATACAAGGTGGGGGGGGGAAGGAATGACAAGGTTTGATTTTGATCACAGCAAATACAGTTGCAGATGCATCATACAGTAATGTGGGAGTTGATGTCTCATTTAATTTGTGTGCGAAGGTTAATTTGTCGTTGTCATGATGATTCTTGAATCTAGGAAATTGGGACAATAAAAAAAAGGAACGATCTAATAAAGTTCGTTCCTTTTTCTTAAGGAACGAAAAAATAAAGGAATTGACTTCTGATAAGAATTTCCATGACCTAAGACTGACATGAAGGAATCTTGGAATCTTTAAATAGAAGATATTTTCTATGCATTAGATCTTATTCATCATAGATGATCAGAGGAAGATGCTCGGAAACAAATATCGCATTATGGATGAATTTTCGCGTGATGATGTGTGAGTGATTATTATCCACATGTTCATTACACCTAAGGAATATAAGCTGTAAATATAGAACGATGAAACAAAACGAAAACAGTCTTTTAATACATGCAGAGGTAAAAGACTGTTTTCGTTTTGTACAATACACAATATTTTGTACATATACAAAATCCAATCCCATCCAATTACAAGAATTACTGTTGACTGATGACAGTAATTCGTTTCCTGATATAACTCCTATAGCATGGCAGTATCACACAGTACACGTTACGAAATTAGTATTAAGACATTTATTAACATATATTAAAGTGGATTTGAAGTAAAATTGCTATGGCTGGAAAAATTCTGACTTGCTATCTCTCTCTCTCTCTCTCTCTCTCTCTCTCACACACACACACACACACACACACACACACACACACACACACACACACACACACACACACACACACACACACACACACACACACACGCACACACACGCACACACACACACACACAGGTATACAGGTATGGAAACAAGGAACTAAACACATTTCTTGGCAAAGAGAGAAATAAGGGGAATAAAAGAAACTTGAAAGTAAAATCTTGGTCAGCAAAATGCGCTAACTAACTTCGTTAACAGAATCAGCGATATCAACAGAAGCTCGTAGGAGATAGTTCTTTTAATTTCAACCTCGAATCGTCCAATGTCTTGAATGGATGCTCTGTCCTACAGATCTTTTTCAGTCCTTAATATGATCACTAGATGAAGTTCATTTACTTTGCAAATATTTTTTATTGAGTTAAGTTAGCTAAGGTGTGAGGATGACAACGGTCCTGAGGCTCTTACGAGAGGTACGGCAACATCTCATTAAACCAATATAAAGCTATTAGTTTAATGTATTTTGTTCTGTAAGCGATGTGTGTTCTCTTATCCTCTTTTCCTGTTTTGAGAGACAAAAATCCGAATTTCCGGGCGAGAAACCCTCTATCTCCGTATGAGACAGTTTAATTAAACATTTAATTGAAAACATCTGATAAAGGTTGCTCACTTCATTGACGGGATTCGAACCTGGGTTTACCAAACCAAATGGATCGATTGAACCAACTGAGCTACGGAGATCATAAAGTTACGTGATAGTCATTTTCATGTACAAGGGTCTTGATCCGAATAAATAAAGAATTACCTATATTAATAGTACACCACTGGTCACACACACAAAGAAACGGAGGGGTAGAATGTAGTAAAATTCACTGGGTTTTTATTGGTCGTAATATTATAGGAAGTGAATTAATGGTTTCGCCACTGTTAAAAATCGTGCGGCTTCGTCACGGTAAACAAAAACATTATAAATGTATACTTAGCAATTTTAAACTAAAAACACTACGAAGCGAAGATTGCAGGAACTGTTACAGTATGAATAATGGCTAACTGAATAACTATTCAGTATTATTTGCAGATGGTTGCTCAGATTTGAAATATGACTTTTGAAAAATATAATGAGAGATTTCCAAATGTCACACAGAACATTTGGAAAATTGATAACGTTTGGTTCTTCTTAAGGGTGCTGTTATAAAAGAGGACCATACTTAATTCTTTTATCGGACCAGAGAATAAGTTCTCTTTGAAGTAGACGTGTAGCTCCTGTTTCAATCAAAGTTATGGTGTGAGTGTGGGGGTGTGATAAGCTAGACCCAGCTGTCCTCTCTGTTTTGAGCAACGTCTCCAAGATATTCTTTTTTTTTTCTTTTCTAAAATTCTTGAACCCTGGTGTATACGTGAAAGGCAGCATGATCAGGGAATTCTATCAATCCTGGGATGTTTACACAAGGGGATTGGGCTCTTTAGGGGAGCAAACTAAACTTTTTATAGTGAAAATAGGTTTACAAGTCAACCGGATATTACGTGATTTAAGATTAGCAACTTTGTTTGAAAATTTACCGATGAATAGGGCCAGTCTGGATTTGCTGCTGAGTTTTTTGAATTCATCTGAGTTTAAAACGTTACGAGCCACGTCCTTTATATTTCGTATTTAATTCCTCAATTGAGTAGATCACTACGGGGTTTAGATTTATTTTCTATAATTAGCCTTGTTTCAGATTAATCCGATTTACAAATTTCTTACTTCACATCTCTCCTACAGTAGCTCTAAATGTTAATACTCTTTCTAACTTACTTACCTCCATGCCGCCGTCTTTTGTCGTTTTGCGTTTCAGTTACCATGCGCAGTTACTTCCGTCACGTTGACCAAATGGCTACACAGGTCATTACCCTCCGAGAGTTACTCACACTGGCTGGCAGTTACAGGAACAATTGAGTGTCCTCGCATTCTTGGCTTAGCTACTTTCATTTTCTCACAGAGTGAAAGATATTTTTAAGTGGTAGCAAGCGCTTCTTCTGCATATGCAGTACTTTTTGCTATCATTTATCATAGAAGGAAAACAAAGGCAACTCCCAAACCTATATTTATATATTAGTTTCAAATATGATTGACAGATGGAGTTATTGTACTTCCCAATTTGTTTTAATATAGTTAACTTATTAACTTGTGTATGGTGGTTGGTATTGAATTATTAAAGAGCGTATGCTAACATCAGTAGCAATGAATAATTCTATATTCAGTAACGGTATTGCTTTTATTGAGGAAGCATTTGGATTTCATACAAGCAAGCAGAGAATCTGTGCAAGAATCTAATGAAACTCGGGTAAAGATACTCTGAAAGGAAATTATTGAGATCTTAATCTGCGTTTATGGAAATACCTGCCAGACCTTAACGCTAATAATAATATGGAAAGCCTGGTGATATTTACGCTGCACTTGCAATGTTGAAAAAGGAGAATTTAGGGAAAAATAGACATTTAAAGGGTAAATGATAACAGACGAAGCCAGTATCCGTTTAGAAAAGTGTAATATTAACAACAATTTGGACGGAAAATTTTGGCTGAGAAGAAATGAGAATAAAAAATATATCGCAAGTTCGAAAAAAGAAAAAAAATGCAAACTTAAATTGTATTCATTAGATTTATTTTTATGCTTCGTGCTAATTATTATAGAAGCGAAGTTATTACATTTTTGAGTAGAGTACCTTAACAGAAACTTCGCTTTGAAATTGCTTAAAGGAAAAACCATTCAGTTTGAGGATATCATACAATTTTCAGGTAGAACGAAATTTGTGGTTGGAGTTATTTCCGATTATATAATTGTATGAATGTTCATCTGTTATAATATTAGAAGTAAAGAAGGAATGAATAGTTAGAACAATATACTAAACATTATAGCTTATAGTCTTACAAAGTCATTATATTTCTTTTCCATTTTACGAGTTTCCACATTGTCCGATTCAAATTCTAAAACAGACTTGGGCTTTTTCTATCTATTCGAACATTTCAAAATTCGTTCCATGAAGAAGGTTTATGACTCCTGTAAACATGTTTTGGATTTTCATCCAAGTATACTCGTAGAAGGGAAAATTATGTGCTACGAAACCTTCCGTATGGATTAATTTTTCTCTACATATATAATAATAAGCAGTAAACTCAAATGACAGTTGAAGAAAAATTCGCATATTATAGGATTAATTAAGAATATCAGACTGTTCTCTTTGTAAGACTAAAAACTCTAACTTCCTCGTTATGAGATTGACTAACTAACCTCGAGATAAAACGCCCTCATAAAGTGTTTACGCTTCCTCGATGAACTTGACATCCAGGTCAATTCTCTGCATCTTCTGCACCTTCAATGGGAAGGTGCAGAAAGACTGGATTGTCCAGACGCCTATTCTAAGATACGTTTGAGAAATGATAATAGTATTTCCACCAAGACTACTGGTACTTCTAAGCGCAATAAATCGCTAAATATCACTCTTCGTAGAAATTAATTGAATCATCTATTTAAGGAGGGACGTTTTTGCATTTAAATTTTTTGTATCATCCAACAGTTGCATCCACAAATAGTACCTAACTTGATACCGAAATGCACAAACGAAAGACAATTAGTATTATAATGACTAAAATATATAAAATGTGATGATGGTTGCACTTTTTAAATAATAAACATAATAGTAAATAAAGTATTATTCTCAACAGTATTCTTTAGTTACTGAGTCGATCTTTTACATATAATTTATAAGTTAGAGTAAAAAAAACATTAATTTTTATTAATATTTCAACTGTAGAATTCTGCCTATATTGGAACTTTTTATAAGACACCCTAATGAAAAGTAGTACTTTTAACATTGGAGAATTGACTCTTTCAGTGCAAAAGTTTGCTTGAAAAACACTGGTTGATTCATGATGCAAGTAATTTTATTCTTGCGTCACAAAAGAAGTACAACTTTGTTGCTTTGGATTGCATTTGCAACAATCACTTTAATTGGCCAGAGTATCAGCGTAAAAACATGCATCAACATTTAATGAGATAAAATAAGCGATGTAGAACAACATACATCTTCCTAAATGAGAATAAAGTTGTATTACGCATAGTACAGTGTTTATTACGCATCTATGAAACCAAGTAATGACATGAAACTTTTTTGTCCTTTAGGTATATCATATTTTATAATTCGCACATTATATTTAACAAATGACGAATTTATCACAATGTAATTGTCCTTCTAACTACCCTCTTCCATTAAATATATTGTTTTAATTCTTCTTTATTGGCCACGATCATTTTATTTAAAATGTGGACCTTAACAAACAAACAAATAAACAGAAAACGTTTTTGCTAACAGGAATAGCTAAGTAAGAATTATTTATTATCATTTCATAAGAAGATTTATTAGATATTTCAACGTAAGATTTATGTACGTGTGAATGTCAATGTGTTTGCAATAAGAAAGTTGCTCTAGGAATAATTCTTTTACAACACGCAGTCTTGATGTCTTCATGTTGTACAGATCCTCGAGTAGAAGATTTTTCAGATGATTTGAAAAGTGTTGAAACACTTTTCAGAAGCACGCTACCGACTTGGCTGCTTGCTGTCGGACTTTTATATTCATCACTCTGTGAAACGTGGACTTAAATGATAGCATTTCTTGTCTGACTTCTTAAAGAGCAGGTAGAACTCGATCAGCATAACCAGTAGAATCGGTTAATCTACACCAGAATTAAGCCAAGTCTGCCTGGTAGATAAACGAAGGTGTCCTAAATCTTCACTTTACATGTTCACCTTAGGTAGTACAGCGGTTTTTACAATTCCTTTTCTATGCATTCCTTTTTACTTTTCTTTTGACCTATTCTAACTTATTCTGAGTTTGTATCACCCCCGCATAGCAACATCACCACAAATGATTTTATTAGGAAAGGGGTAATACTCGTAAAAGCAAATCATGGGCGATTGCTAACTATGCGTTTTGTTGACACTTAGCGTGCAAGATTGTCCTAACTGAATGATAATTAAAACTATTAGGTATTTCAACATTTAATCTATTTAAAATATACGTTTTCTAACTTAATCAGACTCTGTATTGAGATCTGCATCCCACTGAAATATTCATGTTTGATCTATAACTTGCAGGGAATTCTCCAGAGGAACAAACTGTTTCTCTCGTGTGTTTCTCCCAATGGACAAAGAGAGAGAGAGAAACAGATGGGCTTAAAAGAAAAATTAAAAGTTACCAAGTAGATCTGGAAATTCCCAGCTGGAATTTAATGTTTTCAGTTATTCACCTTGTTTAGTTAAGAGTAAAGTGATGAGGAAGACCGATTTATGTTCATGCATTTAATCACAGAGAACACTGTTTATAGATTCCTCGCTTGCAACGAAATTTCTTTAGGGTTCAGTTGACTACGGTTCAGTTGACTACGGTCAGCAACACTTCACTCATAAGCCGATGCTGCGGATCTGGTCGGTGAATCTGCAATATTATGGGTTCAAAAGATGGGCACTAGACCTATCTTTCAGGTTCTACTAATCTTACCACGAAAATGTAATTGTACGTGTTTAAAAGGCGATAGTTTCCACTGTCATGGCTACATTTGCATTTCTCAAATATGGGGAATTCAAATGACAAGGCAAATTTCAGCATCTAATAAAGGTAGCTATCCGATGCAAATACATTCGTATGTCGCAACACTTGTAATTATAACTGATACACTGAGAGTCAGACAGAAAAAGAGAGAGAGAATTTATAAAGAACGATTTTATAAACAAAAACAAATATTACGTGAATATACTTGCACAGGTTAAAAGAAAACCATGCATGAAAATAAATAAATAATATGCCAATAGTGAAACAGATTTAGTAAGAGGATACAGAGAATTTTTCAAGAGAATTAGTTGAGATTAGGACAGTAGGGTTCTGTTAATACAGTGGGTTAATCGACCGGTTTGTCTCTTATTATCACGACTTATGTGACCTTCTGATGAAAATATTCGCAACATTCTGGTGATTGAGCGATGAAAAAGAGTTTTGAGATGGAGAATGGAGAGAGATACGGAAGCAGAAAGTAAATGTTAAGAAAGAAAACAAATGAATGAGAAATTATTAGAAAAATGAACACATGAATAATTAGAAAAAAACAGGGAATATAGGTAGAAAAAAGAAAGATGACGTAAAGGCCGAAAGAGAGCAAAATCAAGATAGGAGACAGAACAGAGAGAAATCCAAAAGAGAGAGAGAGAGAGAGAGAGAGAATTTTTCTGTACTGCAGTAATTTTATCGCAAACAATTCCTTGTGATCAAAAAAGAAGCCAATACGCATATACTGTACTTTTACTACATGACATTGCAGGACGTGATAGTTTTATCATTAAATAAGGAGTGTCTAAGAATTACCTCAACCAGGAATTCCTTACAGCACTATTAAACATTTTTTCAACTTTATGGTTTTCTTTAACAGTTTCTGATCCGACTTACGATATGTTTCAAATTATATCAATAGTGTCAGCCGAGATTCAAGTCCTACAAACTGCGAATATCGGCTTAGCGATCGCAATTCTTCTCATACTTGGTTTGCTATTTTCTTTCTTCAACGCTGTCACCGAAATAGGAGACAGCTGTAAGTGGGAGGAGGGAATCGGAAAAATTCTAAAGACCCTTTCGCTTTCTAAGAAAAGGCTATCCGTAAATTATTCACTTAAGAATCCAGGGGAAAATATTTCATTAAAAAAGACGCGTGATTCTGTTCTGATTAAAATAAAACGGTGGTAGATTTTTGCAAAATTCGAAAGGTATTTCAACTGCTGAATTACCTGATTACCTGAATTACCTGAAATTTATGGCCAACCATAGTTGGCGATAAATTTCTTACATCTGGAAAATAAACAATAACAACCCCACATAAAGGTGTTTCTTCCAGCCTACATTTTAAAACACTTATTTGAATAAGGTATTTATTAAAAACCACAAAATGTATTCCGTTTCTATATGTCACTGAATATCCCTCATGTAGCTTTAAACCCTTTGAGTACTTAAATTTGCATTAAATTTAATTCTATGAAATACAAATCCCCTTATTTCTCCAATCCAAGTGACGCCGACAAAGCCATACGTATTAACAAGAAATAACGTACGATGATTTCCCAGATAAAACTTCCTTTCTTCATAATCCGTTTTAATCCAAACAATTCATGGTAAATTGCAGATTTCTCACGACTGAGGGCGTTTCTGATTATATCACAGCCAATAAGAGAAAGTGTATTTTGTAGCATTGCTCCGAAAAAGATGGAAGCCTCAGTTAAGCGAAACCTTATCATTTACAGTAAGTAACAATGCTTTCCCACACACATTGTTTTTCATCCTACTCTTACTCTAAAAGGACTGTGTGTGTTGAGACAAATCAACACACTGCCCTCTTCCTCTGAAAGCAGTAACTATGACATTTCAAAATGTTGTACGGGACCATGTATCAGGTATCATCGCTGTCTATTTTTTCAGCTGATAACCTCGTTATTTATTAAAATGCAGATTTTTCCTACCTGTGTTCATTGATGTTCAGAAATAAGCCAATAAGCCAATATTTTTAAAAATTGTCAGCACCGGTAGACAACCGGAAGTGTCTTCCGGTTTTCTCTTTTAGGGTAAGCAGCAAAGGACAAAGGTCAGTGATCATTCCATTGTATTCGAATCCATAAATCCCATACGATGTTAAATTCCAAAGCAGAAATGCAATTCATTTGACCATCCAAACTTCTCTTTTCTTTTTCTTGCTTTTTGCAATGTATCAAGTTTATGGTAACTGGAAAAACAAATCAACACACTGTCCGTGTAATAATATAGGATACATGAAGCTTTATGACAGTGCGTATACACGGAATGCCAAAAGAAGGTAAGCGGATTGGACCAGCTGTAGGAAGTCGACAAAAAAACATTATTTTTAGGAATTATTAATGTATGTTGAAGGAACTAATAAAAATATTAGCTGTGTTGTAGCATCCGATTTGTGATTTGTTATCAAAAATAAAACTTTATATCATTGCTGTTGAGGCCACCTTTAACTGCTCTTAGTTTTCCTCCGCTATTTTTAAAAATAAAGTTAAAATATCTAAATGGAAACTGCAAAGGAAATTTAGTTTAATAATGAAACATATAGTTCCACATTCTTCTCTGAATTAAATACATCTGTGTACCAAATGGACAAAGGAAGGATATAAAAAAATCAATCCTCCTCAAAATTCAGCTGAATTAAATAATAAACACTTAAAATATTGAAAGTTTTAAATGCAGTTATGCCCAAAACATTGAACATCACGAGACCAATTGTGGTATGTATTATTGCGTAACACAATTGTAATATTATAACGTATTATTTGGTGAGTTCACCTGTTTTGTTGATGAAACGAATCTTGGACAGGAAAGATCTTTGACACATCTGTATGAGAGTACATAACTCAACCGTTCACTTGAAATATCATTTTTAAAGTCTTTTTGCGTCCTTGTTGCGATTCTAATCTAGGTCCTTAAAAACAAAGGGCAAATTTTCGATGTGTCATTTTGTAACTGTGCTATAGAAGCGCCATGAACAGAGAGTACTGGTATTAATTGAAAAACCCTGTTAAAAATGAAGATATCACAATAGAATTTGAGGATATTGGCGTTCAAAAATGTGTAAGAAGATGTGTAATAGGATAAAAAAAAGATCCTACAATGTAAACACAGGAGAAAACTGAGATGTGGTGGGTTGATGCAGTTTAGGAAGGATTCGAAAATAAAAATTGCTTATGCCAGAAATATAGAAACATTTTAGAAGGCGGAAGCGTGCGAGTTGAGTCAGGCACTGACTAATATTGCACCAATTGGGGCGAAAACTGATTATAAAATCGAAAACGAGTTGTAAAAAATATTAATTGGTAGACTACCAGAATTTGGGTTCACCCCTTGTGAGTATATATCAGAAAATGATGACGTTGATGAAGGCAAAAAAACATCAATTTAAAACACTTTAAACTAGTTAACAGAACTACCATTGAGAGAAATGTCACCTACAATACAAATTATAGTATTCATAAAAAAAAACATAGAAACGGTTTGGATGGTCAAAAGAATTGCATTTCTGCTTTGGAATTTAACATCGTATGGGATTAATGGATTCGAATACAATGGAATGAACACTGATGTTTGTCCTTTGCTGGTTACCCTATAAGGATTACCCTACGATGTTAACGTTATATACACTACACTATGGCACGCTCAACACTCAGCATTGTGAATAAATTTTGTAAAGGAATAATCTATAATTCATGTTACTGCAAAATCATTATCTGGATTCTAAAAATGTAAGACAAATAGTATCAAGATGTGTTTTCTTTCCTTCTTCCTTTTTTAAGCTTGCAGTGACCTTTTCCATTGCATATTTTTAGTTTTCAAAGAAAGTTAATAAAGCAATTTTTATTTTATTTTATTTTAATTCGTTTCATATCTATTCCTTTAAAGAGTTGTCCTATGGATGATTCCCATTCTTTTTGATACAAATTATCAGTAAACTGATAATTTGTATCAATTTTTATTATTTGTTTTTACTACTGTGGGTTCCAAGTTTGTATTGAACACAAGCCATAATTTTCTTCCAATTTTATTTATGTACTCCTACATAATGTGCATGTATGCTTTGAAGAAAATTAGGGGTTGTGTCTAATGGGGATTATGTATGCTTTCTTCTTTCTTTTCTTTTTTTTTCAGGATCAACTGTAAATACCAGCAACGAAAATATTCGAGAAAAGCTAAGCTCCAACTCTGCAGAAAGAAAACACACTCTTTTGTTCTGTTCAATATAAATATCCAGTTCCCCGGTTCAATTTTCGTAGCCGTCACTGTTATCCATGTTGACGTTCCTGGAACAGAAAACTATGTAGACAATCATACATAAATATAAATATAAATAAATAATTTTCTAATTATTTACAGCTGACGTAGTTTTCTGTTCTTGACACTTTGCCATGAATCACAATCCAATAAGTAACTGAAGAGCCAATTGACAATTGACATTTATGTCTTTGGGGGTGAAGCAAGATGCTTTTCATATCCCCCGCTATCTGTTGCGGTTACAGCGAGGGTAAAATTTATGAATTCGCCCTGAATGGGCATGGATATTATGCATCGCTTTAGGAGGTTAATATAGCTTTTGGTCTTCTACGTTTGAATATGTCCGTTGCCTCGTATGCTGCAGCTTGCTGAACCAAATCGTTGGGGAGTATGGACGTCTTTAGGAAGAACTTAGATGCTAAGGATTGTAGGAAAGGGAAAAATATGGAATATTTGTATCTCTATGAAGTTGATTGTTTCTAACATACCATGGGGCGTTCAGAATCATTCTCAAGCACTTGTTCTGTAATCGTTGATTACACTTAGAGGTGTGCCTCCAGGCAGGAGAGGCGTAAGTGAGTATAGGACGAATCGTCATCTGGTATATCTGCAATTTGATTCTGTTACTTAGCTTGCTATTTCTATTAATTAGCGGATAGATCTGTGCGATGGCTTTAGATGCCTTTGCGCACGCAAACTTGATGTGTTGGTTGAAAGATAGCTTTTTGTCGAAAATTACTCCCAGGTATTTTGTTTCTGTCTGCCAGGAAATTTTAGTATTGAATAGTAACACATCTCCTGCAGGAGATATTGGCCTTTTCGAGAAAAGAATGGCTGAGCTTTCTAGGGGGTGACTTCCAATCTCCATTTGGAGAACCAACCCTCCAGCTTTAGAAGATTTTCTTGAAGCTTTCTGGTAATGAAGTGAGGTCGGAGAGATCTGGTTAGTATTGCTGTATCGTCCGCATACAGGGCCAAAATGGAAGAAAACGGATTGTGCTGGATGTCCGACATGTATATAGAAAACAGCAATGGAGCTAGTAGGGATCACTGCGCAACTCCAACAAAGATATGGCGCTGGGATGAGGTAGGACTTGAGTTTGACTTGTATTGATCTATTCTGAAGATATGAATGGATTAGATGAACCATTTTTAGTGAGATTCCGGCTGAGATAAATTTGTGTTGGAGTCCAAAATGCTAGATTTTGTCAAATGCTTTGGATAGGTCCAGGAAAACAGCTCCTAAGCTCTGGCGCTAGTTATATCTGGTGGTGATGTATTCCACAATTCTGTGAATTTGTTGTGTAGTACTATGGTGTTGCCGAAAACCAAACTGTTCTTTAGGGAGGATGTTTAGGTTATTTACTGAGGTTTGGAGTCGTGAGAGGATGACCTCCTCCGCAACCTTACCCAGATTGGAGATAAGACTCATTGGACGATAATTTTGCGGTAGGTGTAGGTCCTTGCCTGGCTTATGTATAGGGATTACATCAGCCAGTTTCTAGGTGGAAGGAAAATAGCGAAGTCTTAAGATTGCATTTATTATAATGGTCAGGTACACTACAGCTTTTTGAGGCAACAGCTTGATCACCCTATTCGAAATGCCGTCCAGTTCAGGAGCTTTAATGTTCTTTAGGTTTTTGATAATATCATATAATTCAAGAGACAGGTGATGTGGGCGCAATATGGTCAGCACTAGTATCGGGGAGTTTTAATTCATGTCTGACCTGTCTGTGGATTTTGTATAAGTGATTGAAATCTAAGTTTTTATATGAAGGTTTGCACTGCACCTCTAGATTCTTTACTATGGCTTCTGTCTTATCTACATCTGTGTGAATTAGGCCCTGGTTAGAGATTAAGAGGGGGAACTGTTTTTATTTTTGATGTTTCGCAGTAACCCCCAGATAGAGTGATCAATAGACGAGATAGATGCTAACTTTTCATCCTTAACGTGGTTTCTATGGTTTTAAGTGCATCTCTCACTGCCCCGTTCAATCTATTAAGAACTGTTTTGTCCTGAGGAGAGAGAGTGTTACGAAATCTTTTCCTACCTCTGTTATTCTCTCTGATCAAGTCCGTAAAACCCTCGGGCAAACTATCAGGCTTAGGAACAGGTTTGTGGAAGGTTGCAACCGTTACAGTGGACTTAATCTGTTGGGTGAGGCTAGTCACTGCATATTCCACATCATCTGTTGTGCATATGTGAGGGACAAGTCCAATTTGATCCCTAAGTGCTTTAGATAATCTGTCCCACGATATGCATGAATGAGAGAGAGGAGACAGGTATTCTTGTTCTCCCAGTTGTAGTAGAATTGGGTTGTGATATCCGATGACAGCTCGCTTAGTGATTTAAGGCTGTACTGAAGTTTAATGTCTTGCAGGATAGCTATATCCAGGATGTCAGCAGTGGCGAACGTACTGAGATGAGTTGGTTCGGTAGATCTAGCCAAGACAGCATAGTTTGATCCTATGTAGTTGGAAAAGATGCAGCCATTCTTGTTGGTAGTTCTACTGTTCTAGCTCCTAAAATGGCATTTAGATCAGTGTGCAGCAGAGTTTGTAAGGGTGGATTGTAAGATGAATAGAATTTCAATCTTCCGGCAGAGCTGGTGAAAACTTCCACGCTTGTAATTTCAAGGTTAGTGGTTGGTGGGTTGTTCACAGAATGGTGCTAAATGTAATTTTTAATGAAGATGGCAGTGCCACCACCTCTGTAGTTGGATCTGTCATTTCCGTACATGAGATAACCCCGTATTTTGAGACTGTCAGAGGGTCTGAGGTATGTTTTACTCATTAGTATAATATCAGGTTGGTATCTGTAAGTGAAATGTTGTAGCTCCAGAATTTTGTTCCTGAAGCCGTTGGCATTCCATGCAATGATCTGAAGAGAAGCAGGAATGAGCTTTTTTATTCATTTATGATTGCTGTGAGGATGGCCTGTATTTCCTCTAGGAATCTTTCAGTGGTGGTTGCTGAAGGGTTAGAGAGGCTGAAATCTTGTACCATATTAGCTAAAGAGCCTGTAATAACTGCTGTCAGATTAGCAGGTGCTATTGGCTGATTTTGTTCAGATATTGGTTTGTTAGTACGGGCCACATCAGCATAACTTCTTGTTTGCCTTTGGCTTCCACTGTCTTTGAAGGTCACCGACTGTTGCTGCCGAGTCTCAGGCTGTGGAGCAGGGGCCTCAGGTGATCTTTTACTAGAAGAAGAGGGCGGTTTAGCTGTATCCATCCCTCTGTTTTTTGGGTGCTGAATACATCCCTTGTAGTTTGCTGGATGAGGGCCACCACAGTTGGCACATTTAGCCGAGGTGGTTTTTGGCTTGGTGTAGGTGTCAGTGGGGTGGTTCTTTATGCATTATGGCATTTATGCTCTGCCTTGCAGAGTTTTTGAGCATGGCCAAACTTTTGGCATCTATGGCATTGACCAGTATGTGCCCTTTTACGGAGTGACTCTGGGGTGATCCGGAGTCCACAAACAGATGTTAAATCATAGATGTTCTTATAGGCTTTGTGGATCTCCACCAAGACCAGAAGCATAGGGAATTTGTCTGCTCTAGTCATTATGCTGATCTTAATAGGTAGCAGGTCTTGGTGGTGGAGGTCAACCTCAATTTCACCTGTAGTTATATCCTCCGTGACACCCGCAGTACTTCCCTCAGATTTTTCTCCGAACTAAGAGAAAAGGTGTGGTATTGAATGTTGCTAGAGTCTAACACGTTGGTCAGTTTCCTGTAATCAGTCATAGTAGCCGGCTGAATTTTTATACCATCATCAGTGTTCTTGGCTGAGAGATACTGTATTTGTGAGTTTATCATGGTGGACCTTAATTGTGTCCATCTTTTCTTTTCCCAGAGGACTATCGGTGGAACCTTCTCTTTCGTGGCGGTCGAGGGATTGGAACTGGGAGTATCCTCTTCCATACTGAAATCTATGGGAGGTTGTGTATCCAGTGGTTTTGCACTTTTTGCGCACACGAACTTCTTCAAAGTCTGGAGGAGACTACAACTGAGTAATGAGATCCTCATTTGTATCATCCAAGTTATCTTCTTTTGACTGCAGAGGGTGGGAATGAGTCAAAAAGCTTAACCTTTCCCGGCCTACTATCACTTATAAGTTTTTCTAATCTGACGAATTCATTATAAACCTCCTCAAAAATGGTCTCTTTCAGAGGTTTTGCCATAGCAAATTCCGTAGTCACAATCTGATGTTTTCCAGCAGTGCGATATATAGTTTCGTGTGCCCTGTGATTAGGCTTAGAAGATGATTTCCGACGGAACTAAAAATTGAAATTAAAATATTTACTCACCTGTAACTTACAAAAACTTTTCGTAATAAAAAATCTTGATCAATACATGTGAACATAATACTCGACACGAAAGCATAAATCGCTAAAAAACATATCAATCAAATTCGCAATTCACCATCAATAATACACGAAACACTAACACGCGAGCCTCCATCTTTGATCCTCTTTAGAGCCAACAACAACAACAACAACAACAACAACAACAACAACAACGTTACTGGCTTGCTGGGTGAAGCATGAAATGCTTTTTTGTTTTCCCCTTTATCTGTGTCGAGAGGCTTGATGGGGGGGGGGTTGTGAGTCTTATGCTCGCACTTTGTGAACTATGGAGTTAGCTCTGTTCTGCTGAAAGAAGGATTGCCTTGGGTCTTTTATGTTTGCAATAGTCATGTTCACTATAACTGGAAGCTTGTCTGATTAGTGGGTTGGGATGAGAGTGTGCCTTGCTGAAGAACTTTTCTGCATGGTCATGAAGGAGAAAATGGATGTCAGGGGTTCCGGTTTCTCTGTGGATCTGCGTGTTTCTGATGAACCATGGGGCGTCCAAGATCATCCGCATGCATTTGTTTTGTATCCTCGGTAGTTTCCGGATATTTGATTTGGATGTGTGACTCCATGCCTGGGATGCATATGTGATTACTGGTGGTATTACCATCTGATATAGTAGCAGCTTGTTGCGTGTATCCAATTTGCTGTTGCGATTGATCAGGGGATAGAGTTGGGCTATGGTTCTGGATGTCTTTGTGCCTATGAGCTTGATATGGCTGTTGAAATTTAGCTTTTTGTCTAGCTGTACTCCAAGGTATTTGGTTTCTGTCTGCCATGGTATCTTTTTTCCGAGCAGTTGAATATCATCTTGGATGAAGACTTTGCGTCTGGTGAATAGTATAGCTCAGCTTTTGACGGGGTTTACTTGTATCCTCTAGTCGGAGAACCATTTCTCTAGCTTTATGATGGTATCCTGGAGACGACTGATCGCCAGGTGCGGGCGGAGAGATCTTGTCATCATGGCTGTGTCGTCAGCATATAGAGCTGTGATGGTAGTCCTCAGGTTCTGAGGAATGTCAGCCACGTAGATTCTGAAAAGTAAAGGAGCCAAAAGAGATCCCTGTGGTACTCCTGCCAGGATTTGGCGCCTAGTTGAGATGGTGCCATTTATTTTTATCTGCATGGATCTGTCAGTGAGGTATGATTTTATTAGATGGGTAAGGTTTATTGGAATGTTGGCCTGAATGAGTTTGTAGAGTAATCCTTGATGCCATACCTTATCAAAGGCCTTGGCAATATCCAGATCCAGAAAAACTGCAGCTGTGTGAAGAGCCAATTTTTAGTTGCAAATTATAAATAAGATAATTATTCAATATCTGAAAAGGTGTTTATGGACATTGGTTGTTTAATAAAAGAATCTTATTGCTTTTTGGTACCAAAAAGCAATAAGATTCTTTTAAAATAATAAGAAAGTACTTTTGTATCTTTATTATTTTTGAAATTTATACATAACTAACGATATAAACAAGTATTTTTTATTGAAATTATAAAAGCAATTAAATGAGTATTTCAGTGTAATAACGACTTTTCATCAATCAAGACTACTCTGTTTAAGTTATTGTGTTTTTCTTTTATTTACAAATTATCAAAAAGTAAACTGACATTTTAAGTTTCTGAAAAATTCCGTTTCTTCATGAAATATTTTTTTCATACTATTACTGTTGATAAGTTTACAGCATTATTTAGGTAATTGAAAATTTTCTTTCTAAACCAATTAATTTTATTCTGATTATAAGATGTGCGCTTTTAAATCCTATCAACAGCTAACAGCTGTACTGATCAAAGTAGTTAAGAAAATTATTGGACCAATGGGGAAAGAATTAAACTATAAACAATGTTAACTCAGTCTGTTGGTTTAGTTGTGTTCAACTGGATTTATTTTATATATGGATAATAATCAGCTGTTTGGTATACTCGTACCTTGAGTTCCATCTAGCGGAGACAATAATAAGGCACATACTGATAGTTACTAACTAGTTGTAAATGCCCGAGACCTAGTTTGACATCAGTAGAATCGAGGCTTTATCTCTTGTAAGGCTTCAGATTCCTAGTTTCGTCTTGTAAATCGCCTACATGGAGTATTTGGTTTTGATTTGGTTTTAGTTTCGGTTCGCAATAACTTTAGTTTTGGGTTTGGTTTACTATTTTCGGTTCTGATTTTTATTCACTATTTTGGTTGAGTGCTGCGTGTTTTAACTGTCTCTACGATGTTTATTAATAGTGTTGTGTGTTTCTAATAGTGTAAACAAGTTAACATTCATAGCATTTTACTCATTTCGTGTAGCTATAAAATGGATACATCTTCAAAAAAGAATTCAAAAATATGTATTCTTTCTCAGCAACTTCCATTACTCAAAAACAAATTGCCAATGAGCGTTATGTTGGTTTAGGCACTGTTAATGCGTTTAAAGAAGTTAAGGGAAACAGAACGTTTTCTCTTGACAGAAAAACTGAATTGGGGCGAAAAAGGAAAACTACGCTTACTCTAGATCGTTTACTAGTTAGGAAAAACAAAAGAATCTAAGATTGTCTACTGTAAACTTAATTATAGATTCGGCAGCTAGTGGAATTAATCATTCTGACATGACGGTCCATAGAAGATTGTTGGAAGCCAGGAGGACTACCCACGGACCAAAAAAAAGCAACAAATGTTGACAAAGGCTGTGAACAAAAGGAGGCTCCAGTGGGAAAAAGTATACAAAGATTGGACTTTTGAGAATTGTAAGAAGGTAATATCCTCAGATGAGAGCCATTTCTTTGTCAGAAGAGCGCGAGTATCCTATGTTTGCAAATCAGCGGCTGAGAAGAATTCTCCTGCACACGTTCAACAAACTCTTAAATACCCAGCTAAAATATGTTCTGGGGTTGTTTTACACATAGCAGTCCAGGATCACTTATGCCTGTAGACCGTATGATGAAAAGTGATCAACACATAAAAATATTGGAGGAAAGAGTAGTCCCACAGATACAGCAAGGCAAAGAACTTAGCTTCCAAAAGGATCATGCTTCATGCCACTCTTCAAAAAAAGTGAAAGAGTTCCTCAAATTCACAACACCCAATTGCTTCAGTGGGCAGGTAACTCTCTTGACATGAATTCAACAGAATATGAAAGTTGTAGTCCATAGTGAAAAGGATACTTGGAAAATGTAAACGTGATACAAAGGATAACTTAATCCAATCTATTATAAAAGTGTGGTGTCGAGAAATAAGAAATATGCTTGTACGTTGGTAGAGTAGACGCCTAAGTGGACTAATGAACTTATTATGAACAGAGTCGTACACATCAATTGTTAGGTAAAGTTGGAGTTTAATTTGTTACTTATTTCTTACGAAATTATTTTTTTTTTTAAATGTGAATGGTCGGATTAATTTGTTCGCTGCTGTACGCTTTGTACGCAATATCACCATCATACAGGTCTATCCCCCCAACCACAGATCACGAGGACTCCGAAGTAGAGGAGTTTTATGGTCATCTTAACGCAACAATCATCAGAGCGAATAGAAAAGACCTTTTGATTGTCCAGGGTGATTGGAATGCCAAAATTGGAACACACATCGGCAAGGATTATCTCCCATTTGTCGGACCGTATGGCTATGGGGGAGACAAACGAAGGAGGTTTTTAATTAATCAATTTTGCCTCACAAAATGAACTTACCATTACTAACACTCTATTTTCCCATAAACCTTCCAGAAGATGGACATGGACTTCCTCTGATAGTAAAACACACAACCAAATTGACTTTATCCTTGTAAGCACAAGATTTAAAAACTATATCAACCTCACAAGAACCAGATCATTTCCTGGAGCCGACATTAGCAGCGACCATAACATAGTCATCGCAACTGTGAATATGAAAATAAGGGAAAGATTACCTACAAAATCAACTCGAAAAGATATAATATAGAAAAATTAAAAGGTCCCCAAATAAATATACTATATAAATACAAATTAAAACAAATTTTTGACACAAGCTTCAAAAAATATAATAGTATCGAATCAAATACTTCTCACAAAAGATAACTGAGACAGCTGAAGAAATCCTTGGATACAAAAGGAAAATAAATAAACCATGGATAACCAAAATTATTTTGGACCTATGCAACGAAAGAAGATATTTGAAATATCATATTAATAGCGGGGATAATAGAGAACAGTATAAAATATTACTAAGATTATTAAAAAAGAAATCAAACATGCTAGAAACTTACTGATATTAGATGAATGCAAAAATATAGAAGAGGACTTAAATAAAAAAATTATTCTAAAAGTGCTTTTGAAATTATCAGTAAGTTAACCAAACCTTTTACCGCAATTAATTGGAGCATACAAGATGAAGATGGAACTCCTATCACGGATAACCAGAAAATAGTTGATAGATGGAAATGTTACGCAACCAAACTTTTTCAAAAGGACCCTCAACTGACTGATGATATTTTGGACGGACTTTTGCCAGGAGATTCGGAGGAAGGAGATTCCCCGATATTAAAAGAAGTTATCGCAGCAGTTAGCTCCTCAAAAATAGGAAAATCATCGGGAAGTGATGGTGTTCTAAATTTAATTCTGGGCGAATAAAGATGAAGAATAAATTTATTCTTCATCTTTATTCATCTTCTAAATTTATTCCAGGACGTATAGAACACAGAGACTTGGCCCTCTGATTGGCGGACTTCTGTCCTTGTACCTATTCTTAAAAAGGGAAAGAGCAATAAATGTAGCAACTATAGAACAATAAGGCCTTGTTAGTCATCCAAGCAAAATCCTGTTAAAAATACTACTGTAAAGAATCGAAAAGAAAATAGAAAGCAGACTATCAGATGAACAAGCAGGTTTCCGGAAGTCCAGAAGTACAATTGACCATATTTTTACAATATACATACAAGGAGAAAAATACATAGAACATAACAAAATAATCTGTCACAACTTTTTAGAATTTCAAAAAGCTTTTAACTCAATATGGCACGAGGCATTATCGAAAATATTAGAACATTATGGTATTGACAACAAAATCATTAGGATTATTAAATCTCTTTATTCCTCATCTGATATGAGAATTGAAATTAAAAATTACAGCAGCGAACCGTTCCGGGCAGAATGGGGGGTAAGACAGGGATGCATCTTGTCCCCCTCTTCTTTTTAATTGTTTTCTGGAATATGTCATAGATGAAGCTCTTTATGAATATGGCACTGGAATAGTAGTTGGCGGACTAAGAATAAATAACTTACGTTTTGCTGACGATATCGATCTTCTGGCAGAAGATCGATATGAAGAACGAAGTGAAGAACAATTACAAGAGATAACCAGCCGTGTTTCCGGAACATTAAAAAAATACGGATTATACATAAACCAACAAAAAACAAAAACAATGATAACCTCAAAATCAGACATTGAATTCTTAAAGATACAAATTGGCAATAAGCAAATTGAGAATGCAATGAAGTTCACTTTTCTAGGAAGCACGTTGAGTCAAGATGGTCGTTCAAAAACCGACATTAAATACCGAATTGCTAAGGCAACCGTGGCCCTACAGAAGTTAAAACCATTATGGGGAGATAACAGAACAGCAATCACAACCAGACTAAGACTAATTGATTTTGGTAAATTCTGTCCTCTTGTATGGTTGTGAGGCCTGGACTTTATTGAAAGAAGATGAGAGGAGACTCCTGTCTTTCGAAATGAAAACTTACAGAAGACTTATGAGAATTCGCTATACCGCTCACGAATTCAATGAAAATGTCCGAAAACTGATTGATTCAATAGATGGGAGAAAAAGGGAAAATATTCTGACAGTCATCAGAAGAAGACAGATGAAATGGTTCGGTGGAGACGGCTAATGGCATTCCAAAGCAAGCACTAGAAGGAATCGTTCCGGGATCTAGGGTGAGGGGCCGACCTCGATTAAAATGGACTGATAACATCAAAAAATGGACAAATTCCTCCCTTTCTCAACTGACATCAAGAACAAGAGACCAAGACGACTAGAGGAGGATAGCAAGGAGTATCACCTACCAGCCATGAATGACCCAGCTGTTCATTTCGGACTACGGGAGAAGAAGAAGTACGCTTTGGAAATTTGTAAAATTCGAAAAGAACTTTATTTTGAACAGCGCAGAGGTTATTTTTTTTTAATAAAAACGGAAGTAATGTAGGGATGCTTTGCCATACGGAAATTTGTAAGCGATCAGTTTAAATTACAATATTTATTAAAATATTATCCATGTTAATTTATTTAATTTTTTTAAAAATATTTTCATGAAAGTTTGAAAGTGCTAACCTTAAAAGGAAAGGTTAGCACTTTAAATAGAACGAAACGAATATTTGTGTACGTTTGTCGGATTTAAAGTTATCAAATTGTTCAGTGAACATGTGGGTGTTCTCTCTAGCTATCTTTTCTGCTTTGTGGTACTACACTACAAATAATATTAAAGATTGGATTAAATATTATGATGGAATTCCAAATAAATTATTGCTTCATTGACATTAATCCTTAAGTATGTAAAAGTTTATTTTAATAGGTGTATTTTAATCATTCAGAATCCAAATTTTTCGATTTCTCAGACTTCTAATCAAGGAAGTTTGTCCATTTGATGAAATCTGTAGTGCAACCCAAGTTGAAACAAAGTCTAAATCCTGATGAAGAGAACTCCATTATCTAAAGGACCCGAACATTTACAGTAAAATCGAGGCGAATTAACCTCAAAGCATTTTAAATAAGTCTGCAATTTCCCTCTCATAGTGAATGAACTGCACTAAGAGCCGAGAGTGAAATTGGTTCCCAAATTGAACTAAGACGTATTTTCATTGCCAGCATTGATTCTTCATTTGGGGTTTAAAATGTATAGGACACACACTGGGAAACTTTTTGAAACTGAAAAGGTTTTCGTACTCATCCTTTCTTTCTTCTGTATCTCTAGTACTCGTCATATCAGCTCTTCTCTCTCTCCCTCGCACACGCACACACACACACACACACACACACACACACACACACACACACACACACACACACACACACACACACACACACACACACACACACACACACACACACACACTTTTCCCCTTCGTAGCATCTGCTAGGACACGGAACTATTACCCTTCAGGAAATATTGGAATTCAAATTCTCTTTCGCGTCAAACCATAATAAAGAGTGTTTAATTGAACCGAACGTGAGTACAAACTCATATTTTTACTCCAATCAAATACACTAGGTACTGGAAAACAGACGCAGTTAATAATTATAAGAAAAGGACGGATAATTCTGAGCAGTCTTGTAGTTACAAGCCATCCCAATATCTTTTCTCTCACTTATTCCAATTCTTGGTACTCTCTTTCTTTATGTCCCTCTTTACTATTCTTCTCTACTTCTCTGTGCTATACACGAATAAATTAATAATTTAAAATAAAATGAAATAGCGTATTTTTCCCATCTGAATTTCGTCATTTTCGTATTTATTTCATGTGTATGTATATTCATCTTTCACTTTCAGGTATCATTTTTCCACATCATCGGTTTATTTATGTGACCATCTTTGACATCACAAAAACTAATCATAATGTGAATCGTATGACAATGTTAACAACAGCACTCATAAAGAATGAAAATTTTAGATAAATTACTCTCGCATACTTGTCTTCCTATCTCCTAAACGATTTGTCTAGAGGAGAAAAAAAAAAAAAAAAAAAAATATATATATATATATATATATATATATATATATATATTATCTATTATAAAGTGAATTCTAGTTTTTCTTTTCGTATGTCAAATGCTTGAGCTCTTTTTTTGTCTTACAGATTTTTATACCACAACAGGAGCAAACACTAAAAAATATTAAAGACGTATAAATGTTTATTTTCAATTTAAGTTATTACTAGAATGAATGAATCTTTTCTGTTCTATGGAAATATAAAGTGTACGTCTTTATAATACATAGTCAGCTCAGGAACAGTGCTAGTAGAAATCATAGGTGAAATTTATTTCATACACAATATTCGCATGAATAAATTCGAATGAAAACCAATATCTGTTTACAGTGCCACCCTTCGAATGACACGAAGTGATGATGAAAATAATGCTTCAATGAATATAGGAAATGTAAACTAACATTTCGCAATGCGTCTGCTAGCGTTGAATATTAAAAAAAGTCACTCAAAAATGCATGAAGTGTTAAAAGATTTTTAATGTAAGAATTGCATTACCCGGATTCGTTAGTAATAAGGAGCTTTCGCTTATTTCATTAGAAGTTAGCAAGGAAAAGGAACTTACAGACGTTTTTTTATTATCCGTAATTTATAGAATAAAATTTACTTATGCGAAATATGACAAGGAAAAATAACGTTTTTTTTTAATGATGAAAATTAAAAAAAACGTTATTTTTCCTTGATCGCCTTTCAATCATCGATTACGTGCGAATTTTCACACATTATTGCAAAACAAATCGATTAAAAAACTTTTTTTTCCCCAAAAAGGACTAGCATACTGACATACCGCATTGTACTAACTAATTTCCGTATTATATAAAGATTTATAACCATGGATTCCAAACGAAGTGCATCTAGTGACAGACAAAAATTCCTAAAAGGGATCCGGGAAAGTGTGGTTTGTACATAAATATCGAGAAATACTTAATTAAGCGGGCGTTGACTACACGTTTGTATCTACGAATGTAGATAAATAAGGAAAGAATAAATTGAAATCTGAGAGGGAGTGCAAACTCGTTGAATTCTTAATGCTAAATACACAGCTTATGTATCTCATAAAGTGATGTTAAAAATGGAGAATACCACGTTCATTTGGATCGAAAATTAGCACAATAAAACCTTGACTGTGAAAATTGGTAAAAAAAATAAAAAAAATCAGCTAACACCTATTTGTTCCCGTATAGGGAGTAGGCGGGGCCGTTTACCCTATCTAACTTTTGGAGACTGAGTGGGCAGTTCAATCTCCAATGGTAGCCAATCAGAGTGATAGCTGGCCCAAGGCTATCACTGATTCATCGGTACGCAGTGAAGAAGGCGGCAAGCTAGTGTCGCCATCTCGTGGTCCCTAACACAATATTTTTACTGTCTGAAAATAGTGTGGGTTCGACGGTCGATTTTCTTGAGTTTACGGGACGAAAACCCAAGTTTCCGGGAGACAAAACCCGCTAGCCAGTGCCAGAAATCGACTAACTCGGGAACCGGTTGAAAAAAGGCTTAGAAAAAGTTCCTCTAGTCGGCGACTAGATTTGAACCACCAAATCCTTTATTCGTGCGGTCAAGTGCTGTAGAGTGCAAATGCCACTTCTACTGAGCTACACAGGCCCGTTAAAAATTAGTATGATTTCCAATTTTTATTTATTTTATATTTGTTTATTTTAATTTTTGACTTCCAATCTCCTTCATTTAAAAATTACGGCGAGTTTTCTTCAGATGATCACAAACCTCCTGAACTTGCCTACTGCACAACTGAAAGCGCTTATCGAGGAGAACCTAAACACGCTTTAAATGTTAACAGAGTGCATTATTCTGAAGACAATGCCTCAGCGCATCTATTTAGCCGTCGAACACAAGAAGGTCTAGCTCTGATAATTCCTTTCCCTCTGAAATTTTTAATACAGACGAGTCCTGAATCCTGTGATGAATACCCTGGTACCGAGGATAAAGTGGTTAGCCCTGTGCCTCCAGGTGTGTCCATGTCTGTCAATGGGTGTGTTAAGGGGGCTGGTTTGTTTGTTCTGGGAGGCGAAACTCCCCAGTTTCCTGGTGAAAAAACCTCCAATAATCTGTATAAGACCTGCTAACTCACCTTTATTCTAAAGAGACCAGATAAAGGTTCTTCCTTACCTCTTGGACGGGAATCGGACCCAGGTCTTTCCGACCAGAGGGCTTCGTCTATACCGACTGAGCTACGGAGGCTCATAAATTTTGATACTGTATTTTCTAAACAAGGATCAAAAATGTTACTCATTATTGTGAAACACGATTAAAACCTTTCAAACCCATTTACACTAACTTCCATTGTTTATGACTGTTGTAAGGACAGGACGTTATAGGAGGCGGTGCTCTTAAACTGCAGTTAGCCTCCATAGGAAATCAATATTCACACTAATGATATGAGCATTTTCGTTACTACACGGAGAATGAAAAAAAAAATAAATAAAAAGAACACGCTTAAATGAAGATTACGGAAGTTTAATTGTTTTTCGTTAAAAAACGAACATACTTGAAGTCAAATATGATAGCAAGGTTCAAATAAGTCCTTTACAAAAATTGATAGCCATTACTTTCTTTTTTTTCGTGTTAAGAATTTGAACTCCCAACGACCTACTTAGCTTTAAGTTCACTTACGTGGACAAACTGAGGATGAGGAAGAAATTTTGAATCCTTTTATTAATGCATCTGGCTGTCCAAATGGGTATAATTATGTGGCGTACCGTTTCGAGAACGGATAATTTGAAGATGTATGCTATAACCCAGAGAAGTCGATAATCTCTCATTCCAACTTTAAATACCTGATGAATGAGAAATTGTTGTGGTCGAAATTAGAGAGTAAGAATTGACAAGTTCGTAGTCTAACGACGGATATGGATAGAATTGATTCCTGCCTTTATCTTCAGTTTCAAATGTGTAATTTCTAGAGAGTTCAGGTCTGAGTGCATCTTTGCAGATAAATGACTTAAGGAACTCCGAGCTTTCCTTATAAATTCACAAAATTTGTCAATGCCACACAGTTGAGTTATTTCAGGCATGCTCCGGTAAATTCAGACAAATAGACATCACATTCATACAGCATGTCGTCTGACTGTTGTGGCCATTCGAATAAAAAAACAACAACCATGCTTTGAACGATTTTACTACATTCCAAAATTATAATGTGCAATTTTAAAGTAAACATACAACTACTAATTGAATAAAGTATAGTTTTATTCGTTTTTTATGACTAAAACTTTCCTAGAAGATTTCACTTTCTTACTTTTAAAATTTCTTTGGCTTCGAAGTAAAGAACACAAAATTTATTTTCCAATTGTCTAAAATTTCAACTTTTCTTCTCCTTCATCAAGAGAGTGTTTGCAAACTTTTTAGTACACAGTTATCCTATGACACATGGTCTGGTGAATTGATAAGAAATAAAATTTTTGATCTTCGCCAGTCGAATCAATTTTTGCTCACGTGATCGTTCCATGAAGCATAAGAAGTCTGTCTTCTCTAGTAAATGACATGAGTGTGATTTGGCTAGAAATACTGAATCCCAGTTCAAATTCCGTCTTAGCTACAATTTATCGTTATAAAGCTTTATAGATGAAGATGATTAAGCAGTCTCGCAGTGAGGTGATTTTATGTTTACGTTTCTTACTTGTGGAAAGTTTTTTTTTTCTGCAAAAGACAAACCGACTAGAAAATACCAGCAGATGCGTAACTGATCCTCAAAATTGTTTAATTAAAACGTAGTAACAATCCAATTTTTTTTTGTTTTATCAGCAATTACAAATAATAATGGAAGAATAGGCTGAATTGCGTTTCTTAGGGAAAAAAAACTTGAATAGTAAGAGCCTCTTGAAGAGTATCTGAACTTTCAAGGAGCTCTATGCTCCAAGTCTGAACTCTTGGAACATTTTCTTGAAATCTATTTCTACTACAATATTTTTCCCTTTAGCATTTGTATAAGAAAAAAGAAGGGTACTGTCTGTTAATTTACTAGATTTTTCCTTAGGATGATTATACATTTAAAATCTACATTTAGACCGATAACTACATTTAACTCCTTACACATGTTGCCTAACAAAGTACAATCTAGAGGCATAAAAATTTGTAAATGACTACAGGTAGTATTCACACGTTTCACACGCACTCACATGGAGTGAGATTGCCACAGCTGGAGGAAGTTCAATTTGTGCAGAATGCTATACACAAGATTACAAACCTGTAATCTTGTGTATAGCATCCCATGACGATAAATGGCAGGTATTTGATGATGATGATGATGATGATGAACATTATAAACCTCTCTGTAGATTTAAAACCATTATGATAATATATATATATATATATATATATATATATATATATATATATATATATATATATATATATATAAAGCTTGATTTGCTTCCTCAGTCTTCCTCGAATTAGTGGAATAAAACGCTGGTTATATTCCACTAATTCGAGCCCTACCAAAGGGCCTATGAGTTGTGGAAATACTTTCTGAAAATGAAAGCTTAAAGCCGAACAAAGCGGCCTTTTGCAGCTACCCAATTTTTAATCCATCTAACTCGAGTGCTTCTAGATGTTTTTTCAATTTGTTGAGACGGCGCCTAAAGCTCCTATTATTATGGGAACAACTTCTGTTTTTTTTTTTTGCCAGATTCGTTCAACTTCGACTTGGAACTTGCGATACTTTGTAATTTTTTCATTTTCTTTGCCATCAATCCGACTATCTCCTGGTACTGATATTTCGATAAACTTAACACCCTTGTTTCGATAAACTTAACACCCATGTTTTCACTTATATATATATATATATATATATATATATATATATATATATATATATATATATATATATATATATATATATATATATATATATATATATATATATATATATACAGAGGCTGTTCAATAAGTTATAAGACTATATTTATATAGAAAACAGATTACCTTTAATTGTAATCATCTGCATGGTCTTTTTCGAAATAACTACCGTGAGACACGATGCATTTGTCCCAACGTTGCGTCCACTTCTTAAACACATGTGAAAGTTCGTTTTTTTGAGAGTTCTTTCAAAACCGCCTCCGCAGCTTTTACACATGCTTTGTTGCTTTCGAAATGGCGACCTCTTAGTGGTTTCTTGAGCTGAGGAAACAGCCAGAAATCGCACGGTGCGAGATCAGGACTGTATGGAGGGTTTGGTAGGATATCTGTGTTGTTCTTTTGCAAAACGTCCACTACACAACTAGCAATATGTGGACTTGCATTATCGTGCAATAAGAAGCCATTCTCCAGCATGGACGCTTCCTTTTGACGTGCTGTACCATTGTCCGTAAAACATCTGCATGGTATGAGCCGTTTACAATATTCTCGGGTTCTACAGCGTGTTGGTAAACAATGCCTTCGTAGTCAAAAAACATTATGGTCATAACTTTACCAGCCGATTTTACAGTTTTTGCTTTCTTGGGGGTAGGCGAAGACGGATGCTTCCATTCACTGCTTTGTTGTTTCATTGTAGGGTCATAATGATACAGCTAAGCTTCATCTGCTGTAATGATGCATTTTAAGAAGTTGTGGCCTTCTTGTTCCAGTCTTTCTTTCCATTCTCTGCACACATCTACTCGATGCTGCATTTGCTCCGGTGTCAAGAGTTTGAGAATCCATCGGGCGCAAACACGTTTCAGTTCCAAATGTTCAGCCATGATTGAGTGAACACTTCCCATAGAAATATTCAGGACAACATGCAGCTGGCGTACTGTAATTCTGCGATCCTCCTTGATGATAATTGCTACTGTGTTGATCATTGTCTCTGCGATGGACATTTAAGGTTTTCCCTCACGTTCAAGATCTTCCACATTTGCCTTCCTTCCTTAAAGGTTTTATGCCAGCGAAAAACACTTGCCGTCGACATTGCTTCATCGTGGAAAGCGTATCATGTTAAAAGTGCCCGATGCCGATTTTTCAAACGCACACAAAATTTAATCGCATAACGCTGTTCCAAGGACGCTTCCATTTCGAAGACTGGTCGCACCTCCTAGGCGCGCCGATGAGCACTTGCGTTTTGTCACGTGACACTCTGGCACATCAGCCGTATACGCCGTCTATCAACCTCTTTTGTTAATACAGACAGCAACATTTCTTTATTCCACAGAAATTAATATTGTGATGAGTGGTTTCGCGACAGTAAAATTAGTTTTATTACTTATTGAACAGCCCTCGTATATATATATATATATATATATATATACAGGGTGTTCGGGATAAATTTGACAGTTTCGTAAGGAAAAAGAAAATCTTCTTTGTATCTATTAAATTTAATGAATTGACAAAAAAACATTACAGGCAGAGTTAATTACAATACTATCAACAAGATTTACTCAAAATAACCACCATTAGCATCGATCACAGCTTCAATTCTGCTTCGGAACCTCGAACAAGCTGATGCTACAGTCTCCCTGGGAAGGGCCGCAAAAACTGTTTTAATTTTATCCATTAACTGGGCTTTTGTATTACTGGAAGTGCGATTGGTGTCTTTTTCAACTGCGCCCCATACAAAATAATCCATGGGGTTAAGGTCTGGGGAGTTTGGAGGCCAAACATTTGGACTGGTGAAGTCGTAGAAATTTTCAGACAACCATTTTTGACTTTTCCAAGAGGTGTGGCAAGGGGCCGAATACTGCTGCCATACATACGGCCTACCATTGGCTACCCTTGTTATCCAGGGCTTGACTACAGTTAGCAACTCCACGAACAAAGCCCGAATTCCAATGCCAGGGTTCTTCAACACCTGTTCCTGCAGATTTGCGAGGAATTCTGCTGTACGAACGCAATCAGATCGTCTGCTAGGGATCTTTCTTCTTGCTACATCCTCGTAGTCACCATTGCAAGTCTCTAGTTCATGCCTGATTGTTTTTACTGTATTCAGGGAGCATTGGGCAGCAGTCGTAATATCCTTATTTTGATGGCGGGCACGAATCATCATGATACAAGTTATTCTCTTCCATGATTCAGGTGGGTTCCAGCTATCCATCCTTTCTGACATCTTGTATATGAATGAAGAAGGGTCCAAACTTTTAAATGAAGAGAAGTGTGTGTTAATACATGTAACTTACGGAAAAATATAATTAATTATAAATATGTCAAATTTATCCCGAACACCCTGTATATATATATATATATATATATATATATATATATATATAGAGAGAGAGAGAGAGAGAGAGAGAAAATATGAAATAGCCAAAACAAAGAAACAATATGGATAACATATTTTATAGTCAACAAAAGAGGCGCCCATGCACAATTTTCAGAGAAATTCAGAGACGCAGCATTGAGATATATGGCTTGCTTCTAGTTTTTCATTTAAATCCCGGCATTCAGTACACTTGATTTGACATTCTGACACTTGATTTGACTCCTCCAATCCTTCATAAAAAAACATTCGCTGCAGCTTAGCAGCAGAAATTGCTTCCGGTAATTGGCAAACATAGCCTCAATTCCCAGTGTTAAGAGTTATTTTGGTAACGTATTTCAATATCCGGTTAGGCCTGATGGATCAGTAACAGTGTTACATAGAAACGGCTGACAAAGAACCACTGCTAGCCATTCCCTAGACAGCATCAATAAATCCCACACAATCCCCATAACTTATTTTAAAGAACGGCATCATTCATTGTAATCCTGTGCTTTTTTTAGGGAAGGAGGAGGAAAATATATAATCAAGAAGATCAGTCTAGAGAGCGTTTAAATTTCAGCGACACCACTATTTACATTTCCGAGCATCAGATGTTTACTTTCTGTACAAAAGGAAGCAAAAATGCATTACTGGATATCGTTTTTTTTTTTGGGGGGGGGAGAAGCAATCAATAGAAATACAACGCAGATTTAGTATATAGACTAAATATAATTCCACAAAATAAAATAAAATAAATATACTTAAAATGTAAATATAGTAACAGTTATTATACATTAAAATATAATAGCACTGATAAAATAAACAAAGAAATACTAAAAAAAGTAGCTGACAATATGAGAACAACTTCAAGGAGAAACAGAAAAATAGAAATAGAAATATAATAAACTGAAATAGATAACCAAAAAGAAATAAAGTGCGTAGCATATATAGGAATGATAGAAATAATAAAAAAATTGAGTATGCAAATGAGCATCGTACTTCAGATGGTATCGAAGATGCCATTTGGCTAGAAAGACGTAAGTCCTAATTCAGTCTAAGGAAGGGAAACCAAGACACTTTCATAGGACTTTTCAGTTCATCTCGGTCGCATATGGTGAAGGCTGTGTTTGTTTTCTGGAGAAGCTTAGTAATTTCATTCGACATGATAGACAAACCGGCCAAAAGTGCCCATACATTGACAGACATAGTAGATTATACAAATAAGATTAGTCGTCAATCATGACATAATGAGATGTTTCCAAGATAGGGTCTGTGGCAAGCCGTTGAGTCGATAGGTAAAGGGAAGATGAATAGGAATAAATATATGAATAATGCAAATAATCAAAACATAAATATATCGTAATAGAAATATAAATATAGGATAATACCAATCATAGAAATCGCAATAATAATTAGAATAATACCATAAAATATGAAAATAAAATAATGAAGAAGTTAAAAAAATAGTGCAGTAGCAGAAATAAGGTGAATCGTGTGTTTTAGTTTAAGGGGAGATGCTCAAAGCGGTTTAAACTGTGCTCAGTGTTCATCTAGGCAACATCTCCTCACTTGCATGGTAATTTGGAATTCTACGCAAGTGAGGTTTTTTTGAAATAGGTTTTTTCTTAATATTGGACTAGTATGTGATATGCAAAACGATCTCTTATGTCGACATCTCGGGGCGAGAGAGCATTCTTTCGGTGTAGGGGAAATGATGCAATTTTTTCCCACTATTATCGATCCAGGTGTGGCTATATATTATACATCATCATACATCAACGATACTATAAATCGCCCTAATTTTAGGTTCAAATTGTTGAAAACAAAACTGAATACTACCTGTGTTATTCATTCTGCACTACGGAAACAACATGTGGAGAACTTCCTTCTTTATTCATCATATCGAATCTTGGATACATTAAGAAGAAAAGGGATTGTGTAATTCTATAAAAGCGGCAATTGCTCTTGTACGACTAACAAATCAAACTGTTGGTATGTACCATCCTCACATACCATTCCCATCATGCTATCTGTATATCATCTGCAGAAGCTACGATCTCTTGTACTAAACGTTTATTGTTGTACTGCCACTAAAACACTCCTGCCTTGCACAATATTATGTACAGACAACAGAGAATAATAATAAAAAAGAAAAGAAAATTAAATTTTGCGTAAATGAATGTAATATACATAAATTAGCTAAATTAGCTAAATCTTCTCATATTAGACGGATTCTCTATTCGCTCCTTAACTAATGGATTTCAATAATATATTCTAAACAAATACTGTCCGTTTCTTTTAACAAATGACTTTTAAATATATAAATTCTAGGGTAATTTGGCTGATATATTACACATATTAGCATTAGGTTCCTAATTTCATACAGACTTACAAGGGAAAGTATGATGGCTTATTGTAACTAGGGCAAGAGTTAGTTTGCGATTTCAATCATGGATGATTGTTAAATGGGAGCTTTTCTCTAGTTTGCTAAATCATTTATAATTAGACTCGTCCCTTAACTAGCAGACTGTCAGGGATAAAATGGTGTCTGATTGTAACTAACTCATTTCAGATTTACAGCTCTAAAATAATTGGGTATTAGTTGTGGATAACTATGACGAATTGTAAGATAGAGCGGCTAGGTGTCGTTGCCCTCGTCAAGGCTAGTGTTAATTGACGTCATTAATATCATATCCTACTGTAGATACCACATGCCAAACAGTGCACATAATAGGAGAAAATTTAAACTAGCGCATGCAAAGTGGATATAATCAGAACTACATTACCGCATGTGTTATATGGGCTAATAGAATGATAATGTCCTGATGTATGCGGTCTTATATTACTTAATAATTCTATAATGAAGTATTTCGGTCGAAGAGTAAAGAACAAATTCGTGGGTGGAAAAAAATGACATAATTTTGCTTATTATAACTGATAGTCTCAGTAATTCTCTATATTCGAAGAAAATCAAACTGTGTTCCATGCATTTGTTGTATTATTCAAATAGATTTGTTATAGCAATGATATATATCACCTCCAAAGAATTTTTATAATTAAAATACTGCAAATTAATTACTATGTGACACTCTCATGTAGGGAAAATTAAACTGTAAATGTAAATGTTGATTGTTTGATTTTCAACAGCTAATATTCTAATATTAATCATAATAGTATACCTAAAATAATAATAATAATAATAATAATAATAATAATAATAATAATAATAATAATAATAAATAACTTATATCCTCATAAAACTACAAAAACTACACAAAAACCTCATAAACTACTACGGTAAATATATTTTGGTATTTTAAAAATGGCAAATTAATTCTCACGAAAATGCCAAGTGCATCACCACCACCACCACCATCTGCTACTTACAACCAAAGCCGCAGATTTCCTATTTGTATATTATTTTTAAGTGCTTAATTATTATGAGCTCAATAATTATTATGAGGTTAATGTTTTTATCTCTAGACCAGTATTTCCTGGTTATTTCCGTCGCACTAGATCACAATTCTTCTCTAAGGATGACTGACATAAAAAAAAAAAAAAAGAATCATCTCAACTAGACTGTTACCATAGCAACGTAACGTGGTAAAACTTTTTTTTTTTTTTACTACCAATTAAGGTTGTAAACCCATAGCGTCCATTAGCAACATAGGTGGACTAAGCATGCTTTTCTATTTTATTCATATTTAAAGAGCATTTTGCAATATTATATATTTTAACCTCTTTCATAAACATGAAACTTTTTTCAAGCCACTTCAGGTCTCCAGTAAGTGGCGCTGTGATTTCACAGCTGACGATCAAATTCATCAGCCATCTAAGTAACATTTTGTCAGGAGTCGGTTTGCTTTTCGCAAACTCGTACACATTTCTTTGGCATCTGATTTCTAGAATGTACTCGATACAGCCTTTTTTTTTAATTAAAAAAATATCATTTAATTGTCAGATTCGGTGCCTTTAGACTGGATACGGAAACGACAGAGTTCTTCAGGCACATATTGTAAATTGAAAAATATTTAAACACGGGAGAAATTTTTAAAATTTCTTTCTCAGGATGAAATCTGTCATAGTAAAGCAAATGTTAGGACAATCGAAAGGCGCTCAATTCCAAACGGTAGAGAACACATTTAAGGAAGAGTTTTCTTCTTTACATGGACTGAAGGAGTGGTCTGTTAATGAGAAATGGCTGCTTATCGGAAAACTCCTAGCTTGTTGAATTGGCTAAAAATGAGATTATTCCGGAGTAAATAGTGCTTGTTAGGAAACCGTGCTGTTCCAATCCGGGATTGCGAAGAATGGACTTCAAGCACGCCATTCATTTCCTCAGAATACGTTCCTTAAGTCACCAAAAATAAGTCAGGCATATTGATTACATCTGTCTCTCTCGCTCGCTCTCTCTCTCCCCCTCTCTCTCCATATATATATATGGAAAGTTTTGTAACTCTGGTATACTATGTGAAAGATACCAAGCAACTTTATAAGCTAGGTTTTAGTCCTTTTTCCCATGTAAGCAAACATACACGTAAGTCAAGTTTGTTCCTGCAAGGTAAAAAACCTTCTACATTTTATTTTTATCCTGAGATTTTTATTTAATAAGGTCAAAGCACCTTGTAGCAACTTGTTTAGGTAAAATTTATAAGCTCTGCATTACTTCAACTTTGGTAGTTATAGGTCTGGCTCCCACTGACGAGACCTCAAGAAAGGTCGAAACCGGTCTGGGTAGTGACCATTGCCTTTAATGCATAGCATCATACATCTCCGCAAGAGGATGTGCTTTGTATTAGGGGAAAATACTAAGTAAAGTGATCGTATCTTACTCCACCTTTACCACGAGTTTCTTCAGACTTGCATTACGTGCAGGCGCAAACTTGACTTACGTGTCTGTTGGCTTACTTGGGAAAAAGGATTAAAACCTAGCTTATGCAATTGCTTGGTATCTTTAACCACTACATATGTATATATTTGTTTTAATTATTTTTAAAAATAATTTTAATTATTTAATAAAAATAATTAAAACTCAATTAAATTTTAAAATAAAAATTTAAAAAAAAATACATTTTTTAAAAAACCCACTTCAGCGGAATAACATCAGCCTAGGCCTCTAACCATTTATGCAATTCGGCTTCTTATATTCGCTTTCTTTTTCATCTGCAATTTTCTGCACCTCAAGCTCTGTCTCCGTCTCAGAGCTCTTCCACAACTTCCAACAAATGTTCTACGTCTTCATTGTAAACCTCCAACCATGACTCCTTAGCTAATCTTTAACAGCACTGTGTTGTCTAAAATCTGTTGTAGGGCTTTGTTTTTGTCTGAATCTTTGTCTTTGTTAAAGTATGAAGATGCATTTTTCAGCAGATTCTTCCAAATACTATTCATACACTTTGCTGACACCTCACTGTATGATGCATTTACAGTGTTTTACAGCGAAAGATATTTATTTATTCCAAAAGGTTTCTGATAGTTCTGACAGACTTAGCAGCAAACCTGTTATACTTAAATAAGTCTTGTTTTTCTTGTATAAATAAAAAAAAATTTATAATTAAAAAGAATTCGAAACTTTTAAGTAGAGGCAACATGAGACAGACTGCTATAAACGATCCTCTTTAGTTCACTGCGCGTAGCGATATGGGGTCGGGAACAGCTTTAATTAGATGGTTCAATGGCTTAATTTTGATAATTTCACACACACACACACACACACACACACACACTGGTCTCCTATTAAATTAGTGCTTTTATATTCGTTCAGTTGACTGTTAAGCAAAAAGTTAACTGTTCCTAAGTCTATAGCCAACAACATGCTCAAGACGCGGAAATATGCAGGTGACATCGAGCGCATGATGCAGTCAAAATACTAGGCATTCCTTCCTTGGGATGAAAGTACGTAAATTCAAACCCAAGACATGCAAAAAGGTGTTATGAATGAATTTTCTAAAAAAAGTGCTATAGCCCGCAAGATTTTAGTAAACTAGCAAATATGCATGAAATCAAACAGAAGCTGAACTTTGAAGCAATGGATTCGGTCTGATGATTCAATTAATCTAGCCGTCTGATGGATGTATTTGCATCTATGGAGAATTCCTGGAGAATCCTTCTAACTTCAATGCTTGTCTCGCCGATGAAGTTGTGAGATGGCGTATAATCTTGAAGATTGCTTGTAGCGGAATGATTTATGTCCGTTGATCGAATTGCATATAATCATGATTGTCTCACAATGTGATATTAGGATGACCTTTATAGCATCCTAACATTAAATCCAATAAATAATATAAAAAGATCGTAGTAATTAGAAAAAAACCCTCAGACCTAGATCTGATCGAGCATTTAAAATCATTGGAAAAACAAGGATTTTATAATAATCGTAAATCCAAGACAGTGAAGTCTTCACGTATGAAATTTATTAATATGTTAGTATACGAAGGTCGTACAATAACAAGAACTTTTTGTCGAAAATAATAATAGAAACTCTTTCGTTATATTGCACGTTATTTCGGACTAAAAAAAACACGTTAATTGATTTAGTCAAAAAATATGTATATTGTTGCAGATAATTTCATGGGCATGTGATGTCTAGTGTCTGCTGTTTTACAAATATTCTGGCATGTGTACATATAATGAATTTATGAAAAGACCATTCTTGCATCATCTACCTTGTGCACTTAAAACATTGTAAAAATGATTTTTTTCCTGTCTTTGAAGATATTTCTTTTGCTTTTATGGATAATACAAGATGGCATAATGCGTTTTAAACGAGATCATATTGACTAACATTAATATAAGAGTACAATTCACTATTTCACAGTAAGTAACCCTGTTTACACTCTTACAAATTGATAAAGTTAATATCTCTTCGTAGAGGGTAATGCTGTGCATATATTGTGCATATGTTACCATTGAGAACTCATTTAATTGTAATACTAATAATATACATAAACTCATATTTTAAATATACATCTTTTCATTTTATCTTTCTAGTATTAATAAAAAAAATGAATTCCATGTACTCTTTCTTATTTTATCTATGTCTTAAAAATCGTCCTCATCCTTGAACTCAATGCTGCAATTTAGTTAATATAACTAAAATGCAGCCTTGAGTTCAAGGATCCCTGCACATACTTTAATATAATATTGGTAGAACGTATTATACGAATGCCCAAGGGGAGAGCGTAAAGGATAGTCGCTCATATGTGAGATGACAGAAGTGTGATAGAAACGTACATTGTTCAACACACTTTCTTGTACACAGTAAATTTCTTAAGGAAATAACAATAATAAATTGAACGCCTGCCCTCACACAACTAATCTCAAATTCTGATTGATAAAATCAAGATGGCTGATTTGCAGCATGGAATATTGGTAGACATTAATGTGGATGAGAGCAGTGAGAGTGTGTGTGTGTGTGGGGGGGGGTCTTAGTAAACATAACCCACATAAAGTTGCTTGGTTGGAGCACTAGAATGAAATACACTTCGTTTCAATGGTACAAAAATGTATGTTGCGCAGAAAACGAATGGGACTTGCTTCATCTGATTATAAGAAATTCTTCAAGTGTATAGGTAAAATGAAAACCCATTTACTAAGTTGTTTTGCAATGCAGAACGAACTTTGTCAGCCATTGTAACTTTCCGAGGACTACAACATTGCCTCTAGGGAAGCTAGGAGTCAAATGAGATAAAGTATGACGGAAGTGTGATAGAAAACTATCTATTTCAACCCACAATTTTGTACCGAGAAAGTTTAAGTAAATAACTAAGTTTAAATAAATAACATAAATTGGAAAAGTGGCCTCACACAAACAACTAACCTCAAAAGATGCTTGATAAAAACGACCAACGAAGGTTCCACTTCAAACATAAGAATTGTGATAGAAGTTGTGACTTGAACATTATTTAAAACAACTCTCTTCTTTTTCTTCTTCTTCTTCTTCTTCTTCTTAACATGTAATTTAGGTCAAGTGGCCTGTTCCGGTCTCATGTCATCTCTTTCTTGGTCTTCCAATTCTTCTTTTTCCACTTATTTTGTATCTGTATAATATTTTTGGTTGTCTGCTGTCGTCATTCGATTTAAATGTTCTAATCATTTTTGTTTATACTGTCTTTTATACATAATCAAGAAAAAATATGTGCTTGATTGGGAAATAATTCTCTGTCAGGTATTTCTTATATGCTTACATCCTGTTATTACTTCAGCATTACGTAATAGTAGGCAATGTTACTTTAGTATCGTGTTTGAAAGATATTTGATGGGTTATTTCTTCACTAGAATACCTGTGCACATACTTGGATGTCTGACATAGGTGGGGCACAATATTTGATTGGTGGAACTGACATACAAAACGCGGGAGAAATTTGAAGATAATTGATTTTTTGAAATTTTCGGAAAGAGTATTAACAATATTGAGTTTATTAAAAATTTATGAGATATTGGCTCTTATACAGAATCGAATAAAGATATTCTTAATTACAATGACTACGTAAAGCCAGTTATTATTAAGAATTGTTAAGCTACTTCAAGACAAACAATATAATGTTTAAACATTAATATTTTATAAAACACTAACGACATTTGTTTGCTCTCGTATCTAAGAAAAGCTCACCAAACTCTTCTTAAGTACAAGCTAAAGCTTCTCCATATAAACGAAGTTAGAAAACCTTTTCGAAATGACGCCTTGCCCAGTCCATTGAAAGGAACAAATGCCACATTGGAGTTGCAGATCACTATAAAATACAAAGGCGCCATCTGCGAAATTAGCGGGCCTTCTCTTATCGCTGGCGTTTGGTGAGTTTCGGATGTCAGTAGTTAATGAAAATATTCCTGTCACTAAGAAGGCACTAGCGGTGGTACCTTGTGATTTTAAGAGATCAGAGGGCTTTCCAGTTGTAACAACACATATAACTTCATTTTAAAAACTTGAGTGAATTCAGGAGGCAGAGAATTATCTCCTCGGAAGGTAGAAACCAATAGACCACGAGAACAGGGAGATAAAAAAAAAGAGAAACTATTTGCAGAAGGGGAATAATGGATATCACGCAATATTTTCTGAGGAAATAAAGATCGGATCAAGATTGTCAACTAGCTAACTATCAAGAAATTTCAGATTTTCTTTCATCCCTAGAAAGAGAGAGAGAGAGAGAGAGGAGAGATAGTTTAAAGTAAAAATTCGCCCAGTACAAGAGAGGAATGTACTTTCTTTGACTGAAACAATAGTTAGGAGATGGGCACTATTATATTATACTTGTCTTATCTATACGATGAGGGGCTGAAAAGTTATGATAAACACCTAGAACAAAAATGACTTATTTTGTACAACAACGGAAAGCCTTTTTTCTAAGGATTATACACTTCGTGGGGAATATGTAGAATAACGTATGTTACATGGTTCTACCTCAATTCCATCATGGTGATTATCACAACTTTCCAGCATACTCTCGTAAACCTTCCCTTTCAATTTAATTTTTAGAAGTTATTTCATGACATTGTTCTCAATTATTATTCGCATAAATTCAAGACTCATTTATCATAATCAATCTATTGGAATTTAGTTTTGTCTAAAATTCTAAGCTAATGTTTGCCAATAGAATTCATCTATAAATTTATCTATTAATGAAGATAAAGGATTGTCTTTGTTAACTTCGACATATTTCTATGGTCTCAAAAACGAAAAATTATATTCAGAAGTATTAAAATATAACTAAGATACGAAAACGCTTATACTATCAAGTAATTCCAAACAATAAAAGTTTTTCAGTATCTTAGAGATATATATTCAGAAGAAACTTAAAAATTAACATCTGCGTCCTTCACTGCTTTATTTTCGAAGTAACCATCGTTTTTTAAGACAACCCTTTAGTACATACAATCCCAATGAATTGACGATCGCCAGAACTCTGGTAATCTTATGCAACCATTAGGTTTTAAAGAAATTATAGGTTTTAACACAATCACGGTCTTAATTTGACTTAACCCTTAAAGATAATTCATATTCCAAGACCAGTCTGTGGAAAGAAGAAAGTTTCTGAGGGACATAAAGTGAGAAAACAAGTTCTTACAAGGCTTTTCTATTATATGGCCATGTATCTTGATTATTTCATAAGGACATGGATATCAGTAGTTAGGGTACACTATGAACAAGATCAAAGATCAAGGTAAGATAAGCATCTGTGACGTCATTGACTGAGAAAATGAGTGACGTCATTGTGTGATTAGATAAGTGACGTGATGAGTATGGGATGCTTAGAATTTCCTTGGGAGACACATCTCTCTGTGACGTCACAACGTGTCTTTTGGTTCGCATATGGAATTCTGGGTAATTGTTTACATATGGAATTGTGGATGATGGTTAGAGTATGGAATCCTTGGAATTTCCCTTTGTGACACATCCATCAATATGACGTCATGATGTGTCTTTGGTTCAAGTGCAGAATTGTGGGTAGAGGTTGGAGTATGGAATCCTGGGTAATGGTTAGAGTATGGAATTCTGACAAGATTGAGATGTTGATAAGATAAGACTTAGATAAGTGACATCATGTTGTGTCATTGGTTCAAGTGTGGAATTTTGCGTAATTGATCGCATATGTAATTCTGGGTGATGGTAAGAGTATGGAATCCTTAAAATTTCCCTGGGGGACACATCCATCAATGACGTCATGTTGTGTCTTTGGTTCGAGTGTGGAATTGTGAGCGATGGTTAGAATATGAAATCCTGGGTAATGGTGAAAGTATGGAATTCTGACAAGATTGAGATGTACATAAGATAAGAATTAGATAAGTGACATCACATTGTGTCTTTGGTTCAATTGTAGAATTGTGGGTAATGGTTAGAGCATGGGATTCTGGGATTCAGTGGTATTTGTCAGCGACGTGAGATGAGTTTTTTGTTCATGTGGCATTATGGGTAATGATTAGAGATTGGAATTCTGGGAGGATATTTGGTCAAGTGATGTGGTCTTTGGCTCGATTATGGAAGTATGGGAAAATATTTCTCAATAGGTAACAATAGGTAGACATTTTCTAAAATAATTAACTACTGGATATCAGTGGTATTCTACTCATCCCCCTCAAATACACAGATAAATATTTTTTTTCTATCATGTTCACATTTTCTAAAATAATAAATTACTGTAATTTCAGTTTTACTACTTCTATGTCATGTTTAAGATCCTAAAAAACTTCATTACTTTTCTAATTAAATGTTAACTTTATTACAAATTCTAACCATAATAAATATTCTTAAATATAGAGAACACGTCAATGACATCTAAATTTGTTTATTTAAGTTAATAAATACACATTTATTTGACTGAAATATTATTTACAAGTATATTCACAATTAAAAATCCAAACATGTAATTATCTGGAAATATTTCACAAGATTTATCTCTTTTGCTATTTTTCTGAAGAGAGAAAATTTTCAAAGGGTTTTGAGTTTGCTCATTTTTTTACTTTATGGGCTACACAAAACAGTGCAGTACAACACACACACACACACACACACACACACACACACACACACACACACACACACACACACACACACACACACACACACACACACACACACACACACACACACACACACACACACACACACACACACACACACACACACACACACACACACACACACACACACACACACACACACACACACACACACACACACACACACACACACACACAAAGACGATCTGCGGCCTGAAATTGCAGTAAGCAAACTGAAAATGCACTCGATTCTTTTTCTTTATAGGTTTCTATCCATTTCCATAATATTCCAAACTTCGCACTCAGGCCCATGCTGATGTTTTCCCACTGTTGTGGATGTTTCCTGTAAGCGACGTTCTCTACTTACTGACATCATCTGGGCAGAGTTTATTCATTTGTGTGCCCGTGGGAATTAAGATATTTATGATCTGGACTTAATGTTAGCAACACATTTGATTTCGTCATACTATAGCAGATACTGCTTAATATTATAATATCTGCACCCAAGAGACCACTCACCTCTGCACAACAGACTCTATTATTGAGAGGTGAATAGTTTCAGAATGTGCAAACACCTGTCATTTCAGGAATTTTGATCTCTACGATGGACTTTCTATTCTCACCATTTGGGAAATTGTAGTGTCCACGTGCATAAAAGTTTTATATGTTTCACTTAAGTTACCAACAGTGCAATAGTTTGCACCCAGTACATAAGTATTTAATTAAGAAACACAGCCAATATTACAGGGTGCTGTTAAAAGCGAATGCATTGGAATTTCTCGTTTTATTCTCGTATTTGTAATGCACTGATGATGTTTTGTGGTATTAAAATAAATCTCAATCTCGAGCCAGAAATACTACACACTTGATTGTCATTCATAAGCAAAAGTAGCAGATATGTTTAGTGAGAAGATAAGAGGAAAACCCCTACAGAGCAGATCTTTCACAACACTTGGGATTGATTTAAACATTTTTTAAAACAAGAAATTTTATTCTTGCTTTAATCCTTCACCTAAACTGAAGCAAATAAATTTGAGCACGAGGAAGCTCCGTGATTAGTCGACCCACGAGTAGTTGTGGACTAGTGAATAGATTAGTCGCAGATAGGCTGATTTATTATTCTTGTTATGTGACGCTGAGAAGGACTCCAAGGATTCGTTTGAAGATACCTCTCGCCAGGACACGTATCGAACTCCTCTTTTCCAGTCGAAAGGCGGAGCTTCTCATCGGTCTTCCATTTACGCTAAGGAGACAACTCTGTAGTGAATATTGGCTTTAGATTAATCCATAGTCACTATCAACTTTAAAGGACTAAACATCAATTTAAAAATTGAAATAAAACAAAAAAGATTACTAAACACATAAAATATACATATTTACGTGAAGAAATAAACTGCGACTAGTGTTTTCTCCATCTGAAAGAGAAATGGTAGCTTATTCAGAGCTAGACACAACAAAACAAATATAAATACAAAAGTCAGGAAGTTCATTAAACGCTGGAAAACTGTTACAATGCCAATAGGGAAGTTCGTGCTAGACAATACACAATAATACACGTGGCACGCATTAACGGTCTGCAGTTAGTGATGGAAGGTATGAAGATGCTCCCAACTCTGGCATGGAGCGATAACAAAAATAGACCCAGAAAAAAAATAGAGTTCGCCACTGGATTTGAATCTGTGATAGCCTTTCTTCATGTGTCTTTTAAAGAGGATGATACAACATAAGCTTAAAGGTAGACTGGAATTTTGCATTTAAAAATTAGCGGGGAAAATGAAACTTTTACTTAGTTAGAGTAAAGAAACTTTTTGCAAGTTAATTATGTGCGTATAATATGGAAGGACTTGGAAAAATTAAAAACTCAGATATAATTACTTTTTGCATATAAATTACTAAGATCACATCACTTGCAATTCCTGTTAAATCTGCGGTCCTGATGTTGAGTATCTGTAACACTCTTGTTTTGTTTTCCTTTACAGTATTTCATAATACCTTATATGAGCAGGATTAACAGATTTAGTTAATTTCAGCCCGGAGGTAAAGTAAGATACGATTATGAAAGTAACAAAACAAACGCTTCTTCGTTTTTGCATTTACGTTTAATTTTTTTTTCTTCTTTAGGTCGCGTTAGTCATTCATTTCAATTACGAATACTTGTGAATACTATTCATCATTTATTGTTAAGTTACGTAACAATGGGTAACTTATTAGAATCGTTTCCTTTGTCATATGTGGAGCTTCGTGTAGAATAAAAAAAATCCTAGTTGTTATAGCTAAGGAGTAAGACAGTAACTGCCTTAATTGACATCTTCTCATGTAAGAAACATTGGGACATAAAAACATAAGAAACATTGTAACAGTCCTTTGTTACATTTCGTGATTATTTTTACCACAGCATCTCAGGATTCTTCACAATAGTGGTCGTCGTTATTCCAAGGATGTCCACAGTTCGATGGATGCTGCAACTGACAGACCTTTTAAATGTTTTCCCAAATGAATCGGATACGTTATTGAAGTTGCTCCCATTCCGATGTAATCTTGTGTCTGTTTAAATGCATTCGCACTCGAAAAAGCCCATAAATTAACTTTTCACTCAGACATGGAATGAATCACAGAAAAAAAAAAAACAAAAAGCTTAAACCCAAAGCAAGAAAGCAAAAAATGGCAGTTGCAAGCGTCATCTGTGATTAGAAATATGAACTATATAATAATTGCTCTTCAAAACTTCAAAACTAGTGATTGCTTTTGGGCTCTTTTGGTGGACAAATTGCTTATCACCAATCATCGCTTTGAGTGCTGGTCGATCTTTCTTTTAATTTCCTGTTAACAAAGAGAGATGAGAAGCGCTAGCACTAGTGAAGCTCTAATTGTTTTCCCTTATGAAAGGAACCAGCAATGAATGCTGTCGTCGGAGATCTCCTACGAAAAACTTAATAAAGTAAAGATAGTTTTCTTTCCTGTAACTTGAAGTACGATGAAGATTTCTTTGTATGGTATAATTATTTTCTATTTGATAATTATTAACAAAAGGCAGAAGTATTCAGTGCTAACACGGTTTAAGAAAGAGTTCGCATTCACATTTAACATTTAAAATCTCTTAATAAACGATCTCCGCATAAAAACTCTCTGCAGTTTATATATTGCAACTGTGTTCTGTGTTCTATAATCACCCACTAAGAAAACTGTCACAGATACAGAAATATTTATTATCTACAGTTTTTGGTGAAGTCCGTTATGTGTTACTTAGTTAAAATGCGAATGTAGAATTATACGAATAATATGAGCAGATAACACTTAATGCCCAAACTTATACCAGATATAATCTATTTTTTTTTTAAATATTTAAATTTTAAAAAAAATTAATTCACGCGATATTTTCATTACAATTACAGCTTATGTTTTCAATATTATGAACTGGACAACAAAAAGACAAGAAACAGATGAAATAACCAATATTTTGGAAAGATAATCTATAGTGTCGTTATTAAATATTATTGGTAAAACGATATCGCTTCGAAAAGAAACAAGAACGTCTTAAATGAAATATTAAATCAACAACTTAATTATCTTTGGAAATGTTGAGTTAATTGGTTATTTTATTATCATGTGTTTTAGTAGTTTTCCTACATAAAATTGCTAAATAAAATGTAAATATCAGTAAATAGTTTAATTAAGGGAATCTATCCTTCCTTAAGACGAGTGACCTATTTTTTCTTCAATCCCTTGGATTGAAGAAAAAAATAGGTTAATGAATCGAATGCTGCTAATCTTATTAGTAACTCACTGTAATATTGCATAAAATATCTAATATTCATAGTTATATTTATTGCTAAATTATTATATTAATTTTAATGAATATTTAAACAGCATTTACAAGATTGCAATGATATACGTAATCAGTAAACGAAAAAAAAATCAAAAGAAATCAACACTTTTCACTAGTGATAAGTTGCTCTCGTAAAAGTTGTGGTTGCCATGGTAATCACAATGGTATGGTAATACTAGCTAAAACTCCGTATGGACATTTAGGAATACCTTTAGCCGTCGATGTAACTTGAAAAAGTTCAATCGTTTGAAGGAAGAAAGAGTATGACAAATGCTAATTCTCTCTGCTCAAAATTCAAATAATACCACTATTTTAACAACAGATAATGGCTACTGCAATGCTTATAAATTTCGTCCCTCTCCTACTTTCTTAAATTGACTTTGTTCTTTTTATTTTCCCGTCAAATACGTAAACATAATTTTTCTCGTATTTTAGCGACATTCAAAAGATGTTTTTAAATTTGTTGTTTGATAAGTTAATAATTAAATACTTTAAATTAATGCATTTGTAGATGTAGAGAGAGTGTGTAAAATGTACAGGAGAATTACAATTTCTTTCTTACCTCACTCCGACATGTTAAGACTTTTCTATCATTTCTTATTACTGATAAAATGCGCTTACAAGAAACCTAATTTTGCAGAAGGCTTCATGGATGACGACAATAAAGTTACTTTCACCTCTGCGCCAAAATACATTTGCTAGTTTTTATAGCTGACATAAAAAGCAAACCGAATAGTCCGTGTCTAATACGATGAAGGGGGTTCGGACTTTATATTGTAGAATGGAAAAATCGTAAACTAGCTTCGAAGATAGAAATATCGACTCTGTACCAGAGGGACAACTTAATAATCATTTCAAATATATGCGGTATGCTTACAAACTTGGTAAAGTTTCAACATAAAATTCAACACATGGCTTCCAGTCACTGTCTCAATTGCCCACTTTATTTTGTTGCGAACTGTTTTTCGTTAACATTAATGTGCTTCGAGACACATAAAAGCCGTGTAAATTACAGTTAGAGTCCGTGTGGAGTTTGCAACAGAAACTTATGGGCAAAAAGGAAATTTAATTTAGTTTTGGTAGATTTACAAGAGGAATACTGAATAGAATTTCGCAAAATAGATGTTGAAATGCTGATTAAATCTTTTGTGATTTTATATCCTTTCTGGAAGCTGCAATACAGTATCAACTTGTAAATAATATATATGGAATTGAATCGTGAAGCCTCCGTAACTCAGTTGGCATGGGTGAGCACTTTGGTTGAAAAGACGCGCTTCGAATACTGTTTATGATGCGAGGAACCTTCATCAGATATTTTCATTCAAATGGTGCGTTACTTGGTCTCCAGCTAACTCATCGTTATTTATTCCTGCATGACTCTTTTGTAGTATGGTAATGCTTTGATTAATTCGATAGTCTTTCATTGTATTTTTTATTTGTAACCTAGACGAAGCCGCAAGTATTGGCAGCGAAGTTGGTAGATTTTTATTTTTATATTGGTATGACCAAAAATAAACCCATCGTATTTCCTTTTTGTAAAATACCTTATTTATGTATACCACTACCTGTTCGACAACGTATTCTCGACAACCACCTGAAGTTGATGTAATTTAGTCAGCATATTTTTAGAGTACATCCTGTGGCTTCATTTAAGATTATATTCTGTTTCATTTTATTAAATTAAATGTACGAAAATTTAAAATATTAAGAAATTAACCTACTGATTCCAAAACGCAGTAATGATGATTAGTGGACAAAGACAAACGCCCTTGGGATGGTAAATGTGGCTTCAAAGTCCTTCTAAGACGTCCGAAATGTTTTACCCTGCAAATGGCACTTTTTGCAGCAAAATGTATTCAGTAAAGCTGTGTGGGAAGAAAGATTCTTTCCCGATGATCAGCATTTTTAATATTTTGTTTAATTAATGAATTTTGATTAGATAAAATTAGCATTATGTGGAATTAGTTCTAAGCCTAATTAAAAAGCATGCATATTTTAAGTAATGCATATTTGAATAATATATATATTTCAAAAATATACTTTCTTAAAGTCTTTAAAAGGACTGGCTTAAAGGGGCGAAGCAAGAATGCTTTTCATATTCCCCGTTATCTGTAGAGGAAAGTGTAGGGATAAGGTGTTATTGAGCTATATAAAGCTCTGCTCATGGCTGGAGGGTAACAGCAATAGCCGAGCCTCAGTTAAAACTTCATTGGCTATAGCATTGCCATCCATTACCCTCCCAGGATGGAGATAGATAATCAACCTCTCCAAAAATCCAATAAACAGCTTTACTATCAGAATGGATAGAGATATTCAATTCAACCCCTCCAAAAATCCAATACTTTCTTCTATATATTAAAATATATTATTTAAATTAAAAGGTGTACTAAACAGAGTCAAATTTTAAAATAAATTTAAATGATAATATTTTTATATTATAATTTTCATATTAATTTTTAAACACTTTACTAAATTATATTTTAGATTTATGATTAAAATACCAGCCAGGTCATATTATAATAAGCTGAAGACCAATATGTACGTTGACTATGGGGTCATAAAAACCTTTTCAAGTAGACCACCACGTTAATTAGAAGACGATTGCCTTGGCTTGAAAATTTCAATGATGGGTATCTACAGAAGGTTTTTTAATGTGGTTACCACCCACGAAAGGTTATTACTAAACCTGTAACGTTTCCAATTTTGTCAATTTATATATTTTTTTAATTCTTTATTTTATTTTTTCATAGTCCGTGAACCCTAATCTCGAGACCAAACATGGAACGTTATAAAGCCAAACGTAACATGCTTCATGGAAGCATTACTTCACTCTGATGTTGAGAAACATGTTATCTCTTCTAACCACAGGATCCATGGTTGAAAATTAAAACCCTCGACAAATGCAGATTGCTTACGAAAAGAAAAAAAAACTATATCTTGAATGCCAAGTATTATCACGTGGGCTAACTCTTATAGGAACGAATTACATTTATCCTCTATATGAGAAGTATCATTTTATTGCTTATCATTGTGTTTTAATTCTATTTATTTTTCTTTTATGTTCATAGTTCTGATTTTGAACCCTTAATATTGATTGACCTGCTGTATGAATTACTGACGTCCTGTAGTGGAATTTGCTGATAAGCGCAAGCTCGATATTGTTCCAATGAGTTGGTCGTGAAGATTAATCTGAAACAGAAGCAGGAATTTTGTGGTAAATATTTTTTTCCGATAGTTATTATTTTTGCTCGTTATCATTGTAACAATATTATTTTTACCGTTTTAGAGGCGTACAACTTACAGGATCAAATTTTAATTTCATATTGAAGTGTTATAAGTAATAGGTATTTCAGCAAAAATAATCATAACAAAAATAATTGAGATAAAGTAAATTCTCAGCTTGATTTATAGAATATTGTTCGTGAAAATTTTGCGATAGGAAGATTCTGATTTTTAAAATGCCAATAATCGTGTCTTAAAACTCATATTTGATGCACTTTGAAATATACAAATTTCTGCAAGTGTATACTTCCAAAGCCAGCTTTTTCAAATTTCTTATTTGCTAAATTTCATTTCCGCTAAAATAATAAACACTAAATCTTGTTTTTGTAAATATTTTCTAAGAGATCTTGATGCCTATTTCTTCACGACAAATATACTGAAAGAGTGGCTGATGTTGTTTTACTGTTGCAGTAGGTGCGATTGTTATATCATACAGACATAAAAAGAGTCTTCCAGAAACATCTTAATAAAAAATATATACTTAATAAAATAATTAAATTGTTTCTTTCTAATACGAATCATTCTTTAATTTTTTTTTCATAAAATGCGTTTCTTGAAGGCACCATTTAGCTTTTTTAAATAAACTATTCCATATGAATGGAGTAAGTCCAATATTTCTGTAGCAGATTTTTGAAACTCTCATTCATATCAATCCCTTCCACGAAAAGCTGTATACATTAATTCCATATTAGAGTGGTGTATTCATAATCATCATCATGATCATCATCATCACGAACCATGGGCACACTGCCATTGGTGTCCGATTCCTGCTTCACTAGTTTCTTCCACCTTTCCTTATCCAGTGCGCAGTGTCGCAGTATTGGTAAGCCCATTCGACACCAGTCCTTTAGGTCGTATATACATTCTCTATATGATATACCTCTTCTGTTTACACCATCCATAATACCAGACATGAATGCCTCTATATTCTAATCTTCGCTCATTCTGCAGATGTGTCCAAATAATTGCAGCTTCCGTAGTATAATCTTCTGCGCTAAATTCTCATTTGTTCTTATCGTCCGATAGACGTCTTAATTTGTGAATTTCTGTACCCATCCTATTATTAGAATCTTCTTGTAACAAGTTCTTTCAAATGCCAAAATTGTATTTCTTGATTCTTTATTTATTACCCAATAAAAGTTATTTATATATCGTTTCAGATCCATACACTACGCCGCTAAAGATGAAGGATTCTTCTTGTTGTTGTTCTTTTTTCCCTCTTGTGCCTTGCAGTGTCGATGGTTTTTCTATTCATTTAACTACAACCGTACACAAGTATAAGGTGGTTAGTCCTATGCATCCAGGCGTATCCTATGTCTGTAGAAGCGTTGAGTTCTCAAAGCCGGTTTGTCTGCTTGCAGGATCAAAAACCTCAGATAAACTGAGGAGAAAAACTCTGCAGTCTATGCCCAAGACCGGTTAACTTGGCTATGTCTGAGAAAGATCCTAAGGACCTCACGTCAGCGATGGGAATCGAGCTCTGGGCACTCTTTTCCCAGACATATGGTTGAGAAGCGCATGCCACTCGGCTAACAGCGGGGACAGATAGATGTTTCTAGTACTCTCAATTTCGTTTGCAGGCTGATCTTTACCTTTCCAGATGTTATCCATGGCCGTTGTTCTTCCCTTTACAATCCTGATCTTTGTTTTTTTTACAGTCCAAGTCACATGCCATTTTACTTCCGAAATATGTGAATTTTTCTACATTTTCTATATCAATTCCATCTACTTGTATCTTTTGTTCTTCTCACCAAATACTGCTATTGTCTTAGTTTTTTCCAAAATCTCCTTCCCTACTCATTTTTAATAGTTTTAATGTTTCTTGTAGTTCTCTTTCGTCTTCTTCAATAATAACAATGTCATCTGCGAAGCTCAGATTGTTAATTCTCATCCCGTGTACTGATATTCCTTTTGCATCTTCCTTCAGTTTGCCCATTGCTCTTTATAAATGTGCGATCAAAATTCTGGTGATATTGGGTCCGCGTGTTTATTACCTTGCTTGTTTTAAACCATTTCCCCAAAAACCTCCCCTATTCTGACTGCTGCTACTGCATTTTTATGAACATTTTTAGGTGTAGTTAATTTTCTGTCAATTCCATAGGATTCTAGCACTACTAATGTCACTTTCATGTCGATACTGTCAAATGCCTTCTGAAAATCAGCAAAGCAAGTATATATGTTTTTGTTTTTTCTCCTGGCTTTCTATGCTATTAACCGCATTGTCAAAATCTGTTGAATCGTACTTCTATCTTTCCTAAATCCTGCTTGCTCGGTCACAAGGTATGCTTCCAATTTTGTTCTCAATCTTTCTGTCAATATCATCATTTTATTTTATAATGTCACTAATATCGATTTCAGCCACTCTGGCATATTTTTTCCTTCCATACCGTATTACATAGTTGATGCATTTCTGTAACCATACTTTCATCACCATATTTAATCATTTCTCCAGTGATGCTAGCATTACCAGGACTCTTATTTTGTATTAGCCATCCTATTGCTTTTTCTACCTCTCCTGTTAAAATGTTCATGTCATAATCATTTACCTGGTGGTGATATCCACTCAATTTTTCAATCAGTTTCCCAACTCCATCTACATCTAGTTTTTCTTTATATAGCTCACTACGATATCTTGTCAACCGCTGTACAATTTTATCTTTATTCATAAATACTTTGCCTTTTCATCTTTAATTGAGACCTGTTTTTCTCTCCACCTTCTATTAAGGTTCTAATCATTTTGTACACCTCCCTTGTTTTGCGCTCTCCATAGTACTGTTCTATATTATTGCATTGGTCTTCTAACCATTTCATCTTATCCATTCTGACTACTTTTTTCGCCTCATTGCACTTTCTTCTATATTGCTCCTCTATTTGTTATGATGTATCCCGTTGTATCTTTAACACTCTCTTCTCATGTACTAACTCCAGTTTTTTTTTGTCTAATCCACTTCTTCTTGATCTTCTCTGCCTCAGGTAGAGTTTCTTCAACTGCGTCTTCTATCGCATTCATTACTCCTTTCACTCTTAGATTCTAATTTTTCACTTTATCTACATTTTTTGTTTCTACTCTAACACTCTTCTCTACCTTCTTCCTATTTTCACTTTACTTGTCCTTGCTGTATCTCTTCATTTCGGATGACAGGATTGATATGTTCTTTTCAATATCAACTTGATGTTTGCAACCACTAAGCAATGATCCGAATCTACATCCAATCCTTGAAAAGTTTGACACTGCTCCACCGATGTTATTCATCTTCTTATTTTAATCGTAATCATATGAATCACGTTCTTAGTTTTTCCATAATTTTATCGCCATGTCCATTTTCTACATTCCTTTTGCAGGAATCTTGCGTTACCGACCATTATCTCCTGGTTCACACCAAATTCTAACATTTTCTCACCTCGTTCGTTTCACTCTCCAAAACCATATTTTCCCACGTGACTTTGCAAACTATTATTTTCTATTCCAACTTTGGCATTTCAGTCTCCATCAATAATTAGCATACCTAATTTTGTATTGTTTCTATTGTCTCTGTCAGATATTTGTAAAATAAATCAATATCCTCATCTGTACTTTCAAATGTGGATGCATATATTTCTGGATTATTGATTTATTAAATGGTTTTGCTTGAAATCCTTCAACAATGATTCGTTCGTTCATTAACTGGCTTTTAACCTAACAGTGCCTTTCTAGCTTTCTTTTGTTAAGATGTGAAGACACATGACCAGGGCATGACCCATGCTTGGGTCATGCCCTGGTCATGTGTCTTCGCATCCATGTAACTCTCCTGATGATGTCCGTCGCATTTCCGCCAGTCGTAGTATAACATATCGATATCTCTTCATTTCCTCGCGAAGTAATTTTAGTTTTCCTGACATCCGTGTATTCCATGTTCCTATTGATAATAGTTCTGTCGGTTTCAGTTTCCGTTTCCTTTCGGTAATCGACGTTTCGATCGAACGCCGATCGCCCGCTTGGTATCTCCGACCTTGTTCATCCGCGACGTCCAAGCTTATATGTTTTAACTATTGATCGTAGAGGCATAGGCATTAGATGACAATCGTGTTTTTTGTTTAGGGTCAGAGCATTGACGCTTATCTGACCGAACCTCCTCCTCTATCCAGGCTTGGGAATGGCATGAGAGCAAAGTCGTCTCTAGAAATTAACATGGAAAACTATGGAAAACTTATCAAAACCTGTCAGTCCTGCTTGCACTATATTCACTATTTTGTGACAATGATCGTCCACCACCTAAAAATTAAAGTATAAATATATAAATCTTTTAAATAAAATATTTCGCTTTTTGCTGGATATAAATACGTTAACACATTCAGCATATTCATGTTGAAACTTTTTATAAATTCTATAATGCTTATTATATTTTTATTCTGCTTACTTTGTTTTTAGGAGTTTCTGTTAGCCAATGTTTTGGATTTTCCTGTAAAGATTGAAAAGCCAAAGACAAATTTTAGAAATACTGGGTAGATCAACACCTAAACATGGTCAACTGAGGCCTCTTTCTCTGATCTTTTTTTTAACTCTATCTTTCTCTCTCTCTTCCCTTTCTTACTGCCGTATCTCATTGCTACTTTATACTCTTAAGACTAACGATAAGAAGATGTTGTGCTGAAACTCTTCCTCCTCTTCTTCTGCAGGGCATCCTACTCCTACGGAAGGGTAGACTCTCCTAATTAGGGGGGTCACAGCGAAAGACTTCAGAGGGAATGCCGCTAAACGGTGTAGCATATCCTAAAGGGCAGGTATTTATGCCTGGAGATTTGAGTGTTCACACAAATCGGCCCAGTTTCAGGGAGAAAAAAAACTCCACTTACTATCGGTTATCTTGCCATTTGATTTGAAAGACCTCATAAAGATTCTTCACTTCATTTTGGAAGTCGAATGCGAGTCTTTACAACCCAATGGTTCGTCTATACAACTGAGCTAGAGAGGCTCTATTTGAACTCTCACAATATATATAGGAACACCAAACAAGAATGCAAAGATGAGCGCGCGCGCGCGCACACACACACACACACACACACACACACACACACACACACACACACACACACACACACACACACACACACACACACACACACACACACACACACGCACACACACACACACACACACACGCACACACACACACACACACACACACACAAAGGAAACCCTAAAGTCCCTCTGGACTATGTGACGATAATATACAAAGAGAAATAAAAAAGTTAATCTTTACTTCGGTTACGCCATACCCTAAATTTATTTAATTTGCAATTAATTGGTTTGCCTTTTTAACACTTTAACCTTGTTCCTCTTGCCTATCCCCCACCCCATAATGTCATTTCAAACGTAGGTGCGATTGTTGTGTTAGACATGGCTCGTGGATTTTGACCAATTAACCCACCTGTAGTGTCAGCTGTCTCCATAAAATATTGGTTAAAATTTTTGGCCCAAATTACAGCTTGTACGAGTTCAAGACAATTTGCATTTTTATTACCGAAATTTTGCTATGTTTATATTCTTTGCAAACATCAATTAGATGGTCCCATTATACTTCTTGCTAATTCGATTTGACGTCCTTTCAAAAGTAGCCTATTGAAATTATACGTAATAATGACCACTAATTGGAAAATGTTTAGAGCATTAAAGAAAAAAATTGTTTACACCCTGAGGTGTGAATTTCCTGTTGTGTCTTAAACGCAAGAAGTAATATTACAAAGTGAATTTTCTTTGCAACACTTAACGCTCATGTAAATTAATATTAATGGTCTCCCACATTGCTTATCAAGTACCCCCAATGGATTCTATAATGCACTTAATAATCCACTCCCTGGGAGTAATAACTTTCTCTGAACACAAACAATAAAAAAGAAATCTAATTTGTCTCTGATCTTCCTTTAATTATTCCGCTAACGAAGCATTGTGTTTGAAGTCAGAGCCATGCACATTGCAGGGGGTAAAAATTGATTTACTTTCTGCAGCGAAGCTGTTGGAAAGCAGTCGCTCTCTCTCTCTTCCTAATCAATAGTTTTCGTCATCTTTTGCTTATATCCCTATCATCTAATAATAAATGATCAGATTCAAATTAAATCTGAAGAGATTTAATTTCGATGGTTTAATCACAGATTTGGTCTTCCTGTGCAAGCAAATCGGTAGTACATAAGAGGAACTCTTCCACTGACGGTAATTAAGCACAGATCGTATAGAAATAATATGCTTTACATCGTTGCAACGAAACACCAGGCAACCACATAAAACATCCAATTTCAATACCGCATTGTCATCATGAAGAAATATGACGCTGAATATGGAAGAGGATAGTAGCAGCACAAAGTTAAGGCGAAATGCAAGTTGGGTAAAATACACATCAGAGAGACGTGCGGAGATGTTTGGAGAGAGAGAGAGAGAGAGATGACTGAGAAAAGAATGCTTACTGGTGATCACTCAAAGCTCGCTGTAAAGCCTTCGTTCGTAGTCAGAAGCAAAAGATTAGATCACAGGTAACGTATCGTTAAAAAATAAAGATCTTAGCAATGCATCTAGTAAATATATAACACTTCATAAGTCGATGGCATATTTCTTGAACAGCTGAAGGGTATATTCTCTGGGAGGACAGAGTAGGTGATGGAAGGAAAAAAGGTAAAGAGAAATTGGATAGTGAAACTAGTAAGCATCACTGTGTATTTAGCAATAGAATGTACTCTTATATCCCTATTTCTATATAGGCCCTGTAAAAATAAAACTACATTCATCACTAAAATTTCAATTTCAGGTTCACGTGTGCTCGTACATGTAAGTTTACTATAGAATGCGTTGTACTAAGTTTATGCTATAATCGAAAAGCACGTTCTTAAATATTATTTCTAATTTTGTTGAAGCGTTTTAAGAGGATATTATGGTTTATCCGTTCGTGGTAAACCACAAAATATTTTTAAGTCTTTTAATAAAATCTTTTCAAGTTTAAGGGAGGGAATGCCACTCAGCTTCACTAATAATAACTCGAACGGTTTACTTTATTGAATATGAATGATTATATAGCAAACGTTCAAGCTATGTAGTTCCTTATCGCTTCTTCTTATTCCTTCCCTACTCTTTTACCTTGCAGTGTAGGATTTTCTATTCACTTACCCACTGCCGTATCGAGGAAAAGGTAGTTTACCCTTTGTCCTATGTGTGTAGATGCATGTGTTCAAAAGCCGGTTTGCCTGTACTGGCAAACCCGAGTTTCCGGGTGGAAAAAAACCTTTAGTTGAAAGAGACCAGATAAAGGTTCCTCACATCATTGACGGGAATCGAACCCGGGTTTCTCCCACCAAAAGGCTTCGTCTGCACTGTCTGAGCTACAGCGTATCATGTAATTCATTAATAATATTCAAATATTGAATATGTGTTGAAGGTTTTCCTGCCTCCAGGGTAAAACAGATGTCCCCTAACCTTTGATAGCACCGCATATGTATGAAGATTCTATTTTAGACGTAATCGATCGGATTTATTTTCTATAAGAGGATCTGTGATTTGCAATTAACATTCCATTAGAACAGTGGTTTCCAACCTTTTCCCACTTGTGTACCCCTTTAAAACCCATTTCTATAAATTGCACCCCTTGTTTTTAAAATAGCTGTTTTTAAATACTGACGCTTGTTCAGTGCCTATCTTAATGTAAAATAGTTTATTTCACTTATTTTTTTCCGTCATTACTGATTATTTTTCGTGTATCCCTGAACGACTCAGCACGTACCAGCGGTTGGGAACTGGTGGGTTCGAACATTAGTTTCATTCATTATATAACCGATTTTTACAAGAATGAGAGAGTTGGGGGGGGGATGGTTATCTTGCCTCAACCTCAGACGGTACAAAGTGCGGGAATCAACATGACGTAAAACCATTACCCCGATGTTCAGGTCCCATAATTTTAAAAGTCCTGAGAAACTAGTTAACCCTAATAGATTGATTGTATTATTAAATAAATGCAGACTGAGTTATCTTGACATGTAGGCCCGCAATTATGTTGGCACCTCGTGGATAATATTATTTGATAACACCAAATAATGCAAGTGGTTCGAATTGGCAAACGCTTGCTCGAAAATATTTTGAAATGCATTTCCAAAAAGTAGTAGAGTTATTAATTTCTGAAGGCAAACCGTTGGCATTGAAGACAGAGTGAAATTTTCCATGACTATCCTTTGTACGGACACTAGTGGGCTAGAGAGAAATTCTTCTGTACTCCACAGAGTGTGAGATGCGTTCTTGTCAAGCATTTGAAAGAACCCATGAAATATTTCATCATTCAGAGAAGTAATGCGATTGGGAGTCCTTCGATAGCATTTTGATGACAGATCAGAGTATCGCAAAGTATCCTTGACGAGTAGAAACTCTGCGAATGGATGACAGATTAAGTACATAAAAGAGAGATCTGTCCGTTCAAGCTATGTTACTTCAGACACAATGTAGGAACACACGAGGGGATTTTATTACAACTTCAGATTATTGTTATGACTTTTATTATGATTCGGTGTTTTTCCAGTCCTCTGAAAACTTCATCTGAAATAGTAAGATTGTTGTTCCAGAGCCACAATTTTCAAGGATGAATACTTCTAGAAAACCTATAGATAACTGAAATGTAGTTCTTTTCGAGATTTAACACTTATTGATGAGGAGCTTCTCTTACGATGCTCACGAGCTGACGGAACAAGTAACGAGATGGAATCAGTTATTTCATTCTTTTTATTTTTATCTCTTTTTTTTTGGCTAGATGGGTGAAGCAAAAATTCCTTTCATATTCCCCGTTATTTGTAGAAGAAATATGTGGATGGGGTTATGGAGTTATAAGTCCTGGTCGTGGCGGGGTATGGGCAATAGCCGAGCCTCAGTTGAAACTTCATTAGCTACAGCATTGCCATCCGTTACCCTCCCAGGGTACCCATTTTAGTCGCCTCGTACGACATGCATGAGCTACACTGAGGCTATTCTTATCCCGGCCACCACAAGGAGAATCTCTTATAGTCCTTATATAAGGACTGGCTTAAAGGGGCGAAGCAAGAATGCTTTTCATATTCCCCGTTATCTGCAGAGGACAGTGTATGGATAAGGTGTTGTTGAGCTATTAAAGCTCTGATCATGGCAGGAGGGTAACAGCAATAGCCGAGCCTCAGTTAGAACTTCATTAGCTACAGCATTTCCACCCATTACCCTCCAAGGGTATTGGATTGAATCTCTTATCTAGCATGCGCGCAGATATACACTCCACAGCTGCGATGGTAATGGGTCTACTTTTATAAATAAAATAAACACTTATCTTTTATTACTAATTTTAAAAATTATTTTGAAGAGTTAATTTAAAATTAATATTTAAAATATATTATTAATGTTTTGAACTTTATATTAAATTATTAATATTTCTTATTAAAAACTTGAAAAGTGCAATGACAAGGTCGATTATAACAATCGTCTTAAGCTGGAAAGCCTTGAATGTGAATATTTTCGGAGATGCTAGGAATTTTCGAAATACCTTTTACTTTTACTGTCCTCTTCCGTCGCGGACGGGTTGAGTCTTCTGTGTTTCCACAACAATCTCCAGGGGTCTCGGTTTTTTGCGTGGCTGGTGAGCTGTCTATATGTTTGTAATCCGGAGTTAACCTTTATTAATGCTATCCATTTACTCCTTCCAACTTGCTCTAATCATGAATACAAAGCAAGGTTCGATAGCCTTTTTGGTGGCATTCTCTCGACATATCCATACCATTGAAGTTTTCTTCTTTTGATCTTTTCTATTAATGAATCTGTATACTTTAAGGCTGGTCTTACGGTTTCATTTATTTCCTTTTCTGTCCGTTTTGATTTATTTTTCTGAGACATTTCATCCCAAAAGCCTCCACTTTCCGTATCTTTGTTTTCTTGAATGTCCAGGTTTCGGAAGCATAGCAGAGTGGATATTATAATTGCATTATATAATTTTATTTTTAGAGGTTTGTGAATTTTATTATTTTTCCATTTTACCTAGCTTATTAAATGATGACCATGCAGTCGATATTCTATATTTATAGTGGTCATGGTAACTAAGTGTTCTGTTATTACTGTTCTTAAATAGTTGAAATGCTTCACATGCTCAATTGTTGATCAATTGAAGGAGACATTTACGTTTTGATCTTTTTTTTCCCCAATTACCACGATTTTTGTTTTGTCTGTATTTATTGACATGCTGTATTCTTTAGGCCATATTGTTTAGTTTGGTTATTAGTTTCACTATTTTTTCTTTTGTGTCCGTTATCATTACGATGTCATCTGCATATTTTATGTTATTAAAGTTATAACCATTTAAGTTGACCTCTGTTTTCCTCCCATGGCTTGGTTAAGTATATTCTCTGAGTAGATGTTTAAACGATATAGGGAGATGGGATATTCCTTGGGCTACTCCATTAATGATGTTTATTTTATCTGTTGTTATAATGATAAATTTAAATTTTGCTTCTGCGAGACTACAATATTTTTCTAAGAAGGCTAAGGTATCTTCATCGATTTGTTTCTGTTTTAATATTCTTAATAAGCTTACTTTGTTTATTGAGTTGAATACCTGTTTAAAATCTATATAACACTAATAGATATATTTTATGTTCCCAGTATAATTCTGCTAGTCTTTGTATCATGAAGATCTGATCCAGTGTGGAGCGATTCTTTCTGAAGCCTGCCTGTTCTTCACTAAGAATGATCTCATATGTGCTCTTTATTTTGTTCTATTGTAAATATTTTGTAAGAATTGCTGAGCAATGTGATTGTCCGTCATTTTTAAAATTTTTCTTATCATCTTTCCTGTAAATTGGCATGGTGATTCTTCTTCTCCAATCTTCTGGTGTTTCTCCTGATTTAATGCATTTGTTTAAAACGTGTAGCAAGGAATTTTAAAGTTGTTTGCTTTACTTCTCTCCAGAGTTCTGAGCGAATATGGTCTATCGCTAGCGCTTTGGCAGATTTCATTTGCTTTATAGCCATCTCCACTTCCGATAAAAGGATAATTAAGGCGTCATGTCTTGAGTTACAGTGGAGTCTTGTTATTGCTTTCATTCTTAAAGGTTTCTTGGTAGTCTTCCATCCATATTGCCTTTATGGCATTTGTATTTACTGATTTCTCACCCTGATGGTTGATTATTGTTAGAGGCAGTGGTTAAAAGGTTGTTTGTAATTTCGTTAATTATGTTATGTAATATGTATTTGAATTACAGTGTTTATATGCCTCAATGCATTTTCCTACTTTTTTGTTTAGCCAGTTTTCTTTACCTGTCTGCAGATTTTATTAATTTTCTTTTTTTGAGTTGTTTTTATTTCTTCGTGTTTTCTTCTGAGGTATGTCTTTTTATTTTTGTTTTTGTTTTTCACATTTTTCAAAAATTTCAGACATTATCCAATTATTATTGGATCTTTTATAAATCCCCAATGTATCTCTTGCCGAGTTAATTAATATTCCTTTTCCTGTTTTCCGAAGGTTTTCGGTTTCATCTGTTTGAGTCCTATTTACTTCTTCAATTTTCCTAATGTAGTCTAATCTTATTTGGTTACTTTTTAACTTTTCCCTGTGGAGTTTATCAATTCTATTTCTTTTATAGTTAACTTTGAATTTTATCAGCATTGTTGCAGACAGGGGTTCATGGTTTGTATCCATCAGCTCTGGGCTTTTGAGTTTTCTCATGTTTTTGATTGAGGTTTTCCGTTTATTTCTAAGTAGGATATAATCTACACTATTTCGTATTTCTCTATCTGGTGAGGTCCATGTGTATTTAAAACTAAAACTATGGTAAAACATTGTATTTGAGATTACAAGGTTCTTTTCTTTGCAGAAATTGGGGATAGTTTCTCCGCTTCGGTTTCAATTCCAAATTTCTCAATTTCATCCGATCTTAGCGGTGAAATTTCTGATTCTGAATAGGATGTCTCTGGAGTTAGCTTTCTTTCTTATTTGGAGATCGTTGTAAAATAGTTCGATGTCTTCATCATTATGATTTGCGTTCCGTGCTTAAATCTGAATAACTTTGTGTGTAGTCCTCTTTCTTTGGCTTTTAGTCTAATTCCTATTATTCTGAATGAGATAGGCATGAGGTTGTTATAGTTGCAGTAATATTTTTTTTTTAGAATTTCGACAACTTCTCTATGTGCGTTGTCTCTCCTTCCCGAACAGAATAATTTCCCCTCTGACATGTTCAGGTATCCTTCTTCTGTCCAGTGGGTTACTGAGATCCCCACAATATCCTACTTTATCCTTTTCAGATTTTCTTGTAGAATTTGAAGTTTTCCTGCTGTGTATAGAGATCTAATATTTATGGTAACTATATTCTTATGACATTTTGCTGACCGCATAGAAGAATTCTCACCAACACTATGTGAGGCTCGTGTTAGCACATCGGCTATTCCGTAAGCAGTAGTGTGAGATGTATTCCCGGTAGTCGTGTAACCCATGGAAGTTTTGGAATTTTAGTGGTGGCCACTTTGCCATTCCTCTGCCACACGCTTTGGTCCACGACTCCTTATACTTTATTAGGAGTCTGGTCTCCCATAAGAATTATCTTTTAGCTTAAGGAGAGAGAGAGAGAGAGAGAGAGAGAGAGAGAGAAAATGCGCTGGCTTTATAGCCTAAAGTACTTCAATAGTAATTTCAACCAATACCAGAACTAATTTCTCAAAAAAAGGATAAAAGGAAAAAATTAATTTCATTCTACTTATTAATCGTCGATTTTTTTAGTACAGCACCATATTTAAATAATTATCAATCCTTTCCTAAGGAGGATATTTAAATTAATCCCATAATTAATGAATGTAAGGTCGTCACGCCTCAGGTGCAGGAAAACCAAAGGTTAACAGTATAAAAGCAAAAGAGCTGTCTGAAATTGAAATCTATTTTTAATTTTTTAATTGTTTTCAGTATAAAATTTACATAGGAGAATTAAATGTATTTTACGATTAATTTATGTGAAAATTATTTATTATCATAATTCTTGCTTACCATATTATTCATCCGATATTTGTTGCATTCCTATTCTTAAACATATGAATTATTATGAAATATATCAGGTATATATAAATAATAAATTTGAATATATATATTTTTTTATTCTGTGATCATGTCAAAGCTTTTGGCTTAGAAAAAGTGCCACTTACCATTTAGCATGATAGTTGTTTCTTCATTTCCTACTCACAGAGCGCCATGTTCATTATTTATATATTTTCCTAAAAATAGTCGGAGATAAAAATGAATTAATTTGGAAGGTAAATAAAAAGCCACAATAAGAACTGCTTTACTAATACGAATTCGAATAATGCTATAGGAATGAAAAATAGACACAACTCTAAACATGATAGTAAAAGTTTATGGAATTTTATTTTCTAGATTTAATAAGAATTAAATAAATAAATTGGCTTTCTTTTTTGATTAACTGTAACCCTAAAGTAAAGTTTGAAGGTTTACCGATAGATGTCAAAGAAGAATAAAAGATGCAGTTTGGTACTATTAGCAAATACTTTCGTAATTCTGGACTGTAAATAAATATATTTTTCAGTGTAAATAATTCATTATTATATTATTTATTATTTTTATTACACGACACTTTCGCAGAATTCCGAACCTCACCTGGAGATGCCGATTAATACCACAATCTCTACGGAACAATACAAAACTCTGTTTCTTCCAGCTCCAGCAATCTGCCATCCTTCTCTTTTTTTTTTTTTTTGATATTCTTCGCCAAATTAGATTGGGTCTTTCCCTTTACCTTTAACTTCTGACATTCACATCTTAGTAACGCTTGGAATTTCTCCACTACCCATTTTCATCTTCACCTTTTTCTTTCGCTGGCGATATTTTTGCTTTATCTGTTTATAGAGATCATCGTTTGTTACACGTTACAGTCAAAATACTTTTAATGTTTGCCATGATGAAAAACTATTGCGTTTAGTTTAATTCGTTGTCATGTTCCATGTTTCTGATCCATATAACCACATGGCCTTCACTTTTCTTAGGGACAGAACTTCAGCAGAAGTTCTGTTCCTAAGTTTGCTTTCATCAGAACATTTCAATGATTTTTTATATTAGTTATTTTTCTGAAAAACAATATTTGCATTTGTCAATATTTCTGTTATATCCTTATTAATTGCATCTTCAGTATCGAAATTGTCTCTGAAGCTAATAGTGACTGTACTGAAGATGGAACTGACAAGGATATAACATACTTTAATTTCGATGTGACATTTTTGGTCAGTTTAAGAGTTTTTGTTTTATTCATACTGATTTTAAATCCACCGTTTTTATGAATCCGACTTTCCTTGAGTACATCAGTGTATTTTGATTACATTAAAGCTGTGTCAATTGCATAATCAATAACGTGCGGCTGTGTTTTAAATTCCATTTAATTCCCGTCTTTACAGTTGTAACCTTTTCATTAAATATTATCAATATTTATGATAAAATAAATTCAGACATTACAAAAACTCATATTACAAACATCTTCCTCTTAAACCATTCTATTGTTTGTTGTGCAGTAACACGGCTTTTACTTTATAAATTTCTTTTAATATCCTTATTCTAAATATTCACACTAATACCTCTCCTTCCACTGATGTTATTTTTTAAAATGTTTCCTGAATTGGTTCTAGTGTAATATTACTTCATCTAATTGTTAATTCACATCCATTTTGTCTATTAATTGCTGGTCTTATCCAAGTCATATTTTAAATTATAAATAAAATAAGCATAATGCTATATTGATTGATTGACCGTTCTAATAAAATTATTAAAATTATTAAAATTATTTATTACAAGTATAATATATTCTATATTTTTCATTTAATATATTAATATGGAGTTAAATCAAAATTGTCTCTGATATTTAATCATTAAAGATAAGTTTTTAGGTAAGTCTCTTATGATTAGCTTTTAAAATGAAAGTGTTCAGATGCAGTTAATTTATATCTTTGTTTATTATTTTGTAAATTGATAATGATTTACCAAAAGTAATTTATATATATATACAGGGTGTTCGGGATAAATTTGACATATTTATAATTAATTATATTTTTCCGTAAGTTACATGTATTAACACACACTTCTCTTCATTTAAAAGTTTGGACCCTTCTTCATTCATATACAAGATGTCAGAAAGGATGGATAGCTGGAACCCACCTGAATCATGGAAGAGAATAACTTGTATCATGATGATTCGTGCCCGCCATCAAAATAAGGATATTACGACTGCTGCCCAATGCTCCCTGAATACAGTAAAAACAATCAGGCATGAACTAGAGACTTGCAATGGTGACTACGAGGATGTAGCAAGAAGAAAGATCCCTAGCAGACGATCTGATTGCGTTCGTACAGCAGAATTCCTCGCAAATCTGCAGGAACAGGTGTTGAAGAACCCTGGCATTGGAATTCGGGCTTTGTTCGTGGAGTTGCTAACTGTAGTCAAGCCCTGGATAACAAGGGTAGCCAATGGTAGGCCGTATGTATGGCAGCAGGATTCGGCCCCTTGCCACACCTCTGGGAAAAGTCAAAAATGGTTGTCTGAAAATTTCTACGACTTCACCAGTCCAAATGTTTGGCCTCCAAACTCCCCAGACCTTAACCCCATGGATTATTTTGTATGGGGCGCAGTTGAAAAAGACACCAATCGCACTTCCAGTAATACAAAAGCCCAGTTAATGGATAAAATTAAAACAGTTTTTGCGGCCCTTCCCAGGGAGACTGTAGCATCAGCTTGTTCGAGGTTCCGAAGCAGAATTGAAGCTGTGATCGATGCTAATGGTGGTTATTTTGAGTAAATCTTGTTGATAGTATTGTAATTAACTCTGCCTGTAATGTTTTTTTGTCAATTCATTAAATTTAATAGATACAAAGAAGATTTTCGTTTTCCTTACGAAACTGTCAAATTTATCCCGAACACCCTGTATATATATATATATATATATATATATATATATATATATATATATATATATATATATATATATATATATATATATATATATATATATATATATATATATATATATATATATAAGGAATTTTCAGTTAACCAGGAATTTTCTCTGGGAACATTTCTCTAGGAATCAGAATACTATCTATAATTTCCGCAAAATATTTTGCAAAGCACAAAATATTTTCTTAAATTATAGTGTGAAAGAGTTCAGGACATTAGACATCAAAAGAGAATACTAAATTAACTTAGATTTAGTAAAACAGGGAATAAATTCAGTAAGTGTCAGAGTAAACTGCAGTTAGAAGCTTATAATGTTACTACTGCAGCACTTCGAAATATCCCGAATTACCGATCTCAACCTTTGCCATTTATTGCAGATTATTCTCTGCTCCTTCCAGCCCATTTGTGCACTTAAATAATACTTTTATCTCCTCCCAACCTTCCCTTTGATAGACTTGATGGTTTGTTCGTGTACGACGAAACTTAATTGATTTATTTCGGAGCAGTCATGATAAAGGTCATCATCATATATCTCCGTGTGACCCTAATGACGTAGACCTTTTAATAATCTTTTTGTGCGACTATATAATCCTTCAATGTTTAATCGTAATGGGCTTTCGGATTTGTGCCATATCGCTGGTTACATTCTTTCTTTCTTTTGTCCCTAATTGATGGTTAATAACCTTACAATTTCTCTGTTTACTCCACCATTCCCACAAAGTATGCCCACGACATAACGCTTGCATCAGATCTCCAATTACAAATCGCTCGAGTTGGATTAGGACAACTCCAGCGCAGAAAGCAACAACTTTCATGTTGATAAGGCATCTGTAATTTCAGTATTTTCTGTATAGCCAATATTATGTCTGTGGCAAGGTCAGTGAGGTCGAACTCTTTCTGATGATTGAAATGCATAAATTGCCCATAACAAGCTTGTTAGGAATTCGAGGTGCTTGTTAAGCTTTCATCTTCCATGCGGTATGGATAGTAAGGTTCCTTAAGAGACGTGGATGGCCGAAGATAATCACCGCAACGAATTACATATGAATGATATTTCCATTGTAAATGCAATCTGGTTTTAGAGCAATGAATTCAGAACTCACTACCCGTTACACTAAAGCCAGCTCAATTCCACTTAGCACCTTATTAAAGTAGCAAGTTTTCTCACTCCCCACCAAACCATTTGTCGAAAGGGCTACGCCACCGTCAACCACTGCTTGTCATGCATTGTTACAAGGTTTTCCTTTTTTTCATCCTTCGTCTTCTTTCTTCTCGATTCCGAATTTTTGCTATTTTATTTTATTCATTCACTGTGTATTTTATGTTATTTCAAATTTAATACAAGTTATCGATAGCATTATTGAATCCCATATCAAATATAACCATCATCCCCTTCATGTTAAAAAAATCCACGTATGTTTAATATTTTACGCTCCGAATAATATGCAATGTATTTCATAAGTATCATGTTATGGGCAATTTAGATTTTTAACCTGTTCAAAACACAGCCTGTCATTTCATCAATAAATGGATTTTTTTTGCAGGTTAAATGACCTTGCTATCGATATTTCCATTTTCCACGTTGGATCAATATGAAACTCTTTCGGAACTCTTAGACTATGATATTTAAAATTAATTTTGATGTATAGAAGTTTGACATTCATTTTTTAAACGAATCTGTTACTTAGTTAATTAATTTTAAGGTCTATCGTTTTCCACGTTTGGATCGATGTCCTTTAGTCCTTATAAGGACTGGCTTAAAGGGGCGAAGCAAGAATGCTTTTCCTCTTCCCCGTTATCTGTAGAGGACAGTGTAGGGATAAGGTGTTATTGAGCTATTAAAGCTCTGATCATGGCAGGAGGGTAAGAGCAATAGCCGAGCCTCAGTTAAAACTTCATTGGCTACAGCAACTATTACAGTACATAATGAAAATTTAAGTGTGGTGTATGACACTTTTATATTATTATTTTTTGAATAACATCTTCTTCAAACAACTTAAAGTCTATAGCAATAATATTATAAAATTAATAACATTTTAATATAACAGTTTTATCGAATATTATAATTTAAAATTTGTAAAGTATGTTATCAGGTTATGGACTGCGCATTATTTCCGTCATAACCGGTGAAGGTACAAATAAAATCGAATTGTTATGTTGATTTTAGAGGAGTGTGTGTGTGTGTCTAAGTTTGTCAGCTTGTCAAAGCTCATTTTGTGTTTCTCTGTAAAGTTTCCAAATCTTTTATCCCTCTGTGACTTCGACACATGAATGGATCGGATCGTTACGTGCATCTGCGCATGCGTTTGTGTCTATTACGTCATGTTACTGTCGTTCTTTAATAGATCACAAATGCATCCGGTTCGTGCTGAGAATCTGCACGAAGTTACTGCAAAAAGTAACTCTCTCTCTCTCTCTCTCTCTCTCTCTCTCTCTCTCCTTTATGTATTTCCCCTCACTAGCTCACAGAGGTAGATGTATCTGTTTGTTATGTGCTTTCCTAATAATTGAAGAAAATCTCTTATAAAACAGCCTCTTTGTAACAAAACACAATTCCTTTTCCATGCATCCACACGGACAGCTTCAGTCGAAATCTCACTTTGTAAACTGATCCTCTGTTCATACCTTATAAACAGATCTTTTATCTAAAATCATCAAGTCCTAAGCTAATCATTATAATCAGACACAACTATTTCTTACTACCTAAAAGCATACATTAAATAATGTGTCAAATTACTTAAAGAAATCCGAAGGGTTCTTACCTTTAAAATGCCAGGATTGAGAGAATGGGTGGTTTACAATCGCACAAAGTAACTAAAGCTTTGAATTTCGTGATGAACTCTAGGTGTGAAGTGCTTGTTAATTTACGTTTTGAGGAATGATAGCCCAGCCACTTTAGTGGGAGACAGATTAATTCACCGTCAGGTGACATTGAAAATCCCTTATAAACGTTTTCCGTATCCCAGACAGTATTCGAAACAAAATATTTTTAACTAAAGGATATGAAGACAGGGTTTGAAAGGAACAATTAAGATTACTTTACGTTTTAAACGGCAACAGCAATAGTCGTTTCCTATTCCAGTTTAATCCAAAAATATACTGAACGGGCAATTTACTGTCAACTGTAATGAACTGAAGAAAATTAGTATACATTCATGTATAAAATATTATAATCAAATAAAAGTAATATAAAAATTAAAACATTTTCATACTTTCTTGATTACGATTTAAAACTAGTTTCAGCACCGTTTAAAACAGTAAAAGTTTGACTATAAAAAGAATTTTAGTAGTTTTATTGTTGCAATGGAACCCCGTGTGGTGGCAGGGCTAAGAATAGCTCCACTGCAACCCATGCATGTCGTAAGAGGCGACTGAAATGGACACAGACTTTCGCACTCTTAGGTTTCTTCTGGAATTTTGCTCCTGCTGAGGGGGGGGAGGGTTAGATTTCGGGGGATTTTCCCTGAGAGGGCATTTTGAGTCTCCCAGGAGGGTGTTTTCCGGTGTGGCCCGTGTGAGGCCTTGTCGGTGGATGCCTTTCCCTGGAATATGAGCGGCTCTGCTCGTACGAGTGGGAGTGGCGCCGAGAGACTCCCACTCAGTGAGCCTCTCACCAAGTGGGCCAAACCTGAGTTGGACGATCTTTGGGCCAAATGGGTACCCAGGAGGAAACGTAAATAGTCAAATTTAAAAAAAACAAACAAATAAACGAAGAAATGTTGAAAAAAACGGAGAAATTAAGGAAGGCAATGAAGAAGTAGTGAACGTAGGGCAGAAACAGAGAAAACTCGGTTGAGCCATCACTCGAAATTCATGCATGCCAAATTAGACAAAGCTGATTGTATTATCCAGGCCAGCAAAGCAAAACACCGTAGCACCTGCCGTCGCTCCGCTAAATAAGACCACTTCATCTGGAAGTGCCTGCCTTCGAGCCAAAGACCATTAGTCAAAGATTCAAGTTGTCAGAATTCTAGAAAAGCTAACGTTGTATTTATAGCGAAAGCCTCGTTCCAAGATAGCAAACACCTGCTGGCTCATGCGCAACGAGTTGATTAATAGTGAAAAGCATGGGGCACGAATTCATTTTATTCGATTTACTTGTATTGGTGAGCATGGGAGTGCGCTTGAAGTAATCACAAGCTACAGATTGGTACGTTCAATTCAAAGGGAGAGCAACGTCATTTGGATACGTATCGATAGATGGCACTGATATCATTTTAAGGCATGTTCGATTAGTAAAAATATTTCCAAGAGACACGTACACGCACACACACACACACACATACGATTTTTCAACGCAGGCTCTTTTCGAAATTTTGTCTCTGTGGGATAGATCGAAAGAAGAATGCAGCATTTGTTCTGCAGTTGGAACGACTTGATATCGAATGCAGTCTAGGATGCGATAAACGTTAGAAATGTTTTAAGAGATGCTGGGTTAGCCAGTCTCATGATGATGTGGAAAATGTTCTGCAAAAAGAGGAAAGGCGGCCATTAGAATAAAGGCAATTAAGAGATATCTTATACTGACCTTAGTTCAGATGAAATTTGAACGGACCCAAACTAAGAATTTTCTCCATTTTATTACAATCGCTCCTTTTAGCTCTTCTCAGCCATCGCCATAATTCTTTCTCATCATCTCATGTTTGATGTTCGCCGCTGCCTCTTACAAATCAAGGGTTTGTATTCCTTTCATAATTCAAACCTTTGCGTACAACTGCATCTTACGACATACGATCAATCGTTCTCCACATCAAATACATGAATTAGACAATATTCAGTATATCATATATTGTGATCAACTGAGAGAATATATCGTCATATTGAGTATTCAATAACAAGGTCACACGATTTCCAAGATTAGCTTTTGTAACCATAATTTTGGATAAGCTAAGATTTAAATGCCTAAAGATACTTTTGTGTATAAATTGCCATTTTGTCCATGGACATTGTTCTGGTTACAATATGAAAAACCCGAATTCTGCATGAGATCTTCCATCTCGCCTTCCACAAATGTCTTCGCGTCTTACCTGGGCCTAGGTCTTTCCAAACAAAGGCTTTTTCAATACCGACCGATCTATGGAGGCCTCTTATTAAATATTACTCTAAACAAATTCTTTTTGTGATTCCTAATTTTTGCATCACATCAGATTTATATCTATCGGCTTTCCATGTGCCATATATGATTATAGGTAAGATACATGTTTATGAACACATCTTTAATCTTCGAGAGAGTTATTCAAACTGTTTCCATTCTGTTTTTTTTAATCTTTAATTTTCATGACATTTCAAATAAATATGCGAATGTGCTTCATCTTCGCTTAATTATATCTCCTATAATAAATAGAATACTCCGTTATTTTAAACTACTGTTTCATTCCACTGTTTATTGAAAACTTTCGCTGTTTTTGTGTATCACTCCGCAGGAAGATTTCAATTCAGAGCTGGCATGGCAATATATCCATATATCTTTTTCTCCATGGTTTGTTCTGTATCCCAAATTTATTATTTTTATTATCCGAGACCTCCATGGAGTCAAGGACTCATCGAGGTAGACTGTAAATTACCCAACCCAGCTATCATACCTTCCCTTAAATCCATTTATACTAGATGCACTCACTACCCCTAAGGGGAAATTAATTCCACTCACTCACTGCTCTCTGGGAGAAAAACCTAGCTCTTACTCCTTTCTTGACTGAGAACAACCTTAACTTCCATGGATGCCCCCCCCCCGTGTTCTCTCCTCGCCTTCCACATGACGACAAATTTCATCATTTGAAATGCTATAACACCCATTCAAAAGTTTATAGACCCCTATCATATCACCCCTCTTTCTCCTATTATCCTGTAATCCACATAGCCTGTAATCCACATACTCGCAATCTGTCCTCATAATCTAAATCCCATAATCAAGATATAATCTTTGTAACTCTTCTTTGCACCCTTTCCACAGCTGCATTATCCCCTTGGAACCCGGGGAACCAAATCTGCTCACAGTAATCCAGGTGTAGCCTTATGAAAGCCTTGTAAAGAAGCAAAATTACTTCCTTATCCTTATATGTCAAGGTTTGCTTCAACATAGCAATTATCTTCTGAGTTGTACGTGCAACGTTTGCAATGTGACCTTTGAACTTTAAATTCTTATCCACCAATAGCCTCTTCAGTTTCTTGTAGCATAGCCTCGCTAATATAACATTAAACTTACAGCCATTTTCGTTTGCCAAGATTTCCAGTCTTTTCAAATCAGTTTGTACTTACTGATTATTAATAGCATCCCTGATTGCCCTGCCTATCTTCACATCATCAGCAAACAATTTCAAATCTGATGATAGACCCTGCTTGATGTCATTAATGTATAGATTGAACAATAATGGCCCAAGGGCTGAACGCTGAGGTACACCACTGGATACCTTAAATCTGGCAGATTCACAACCACTGTATACCACTTTTTGATATCTGTCTGTCAACCATCACCTGATCCAAGGCAATAGATTATATTCCAATCCCATGATCTCCAGTTTACGCAGCAGCCTATTGTGTGTTATCCTATCAAATGCCTTAGAAAAATCCAACATTATCATAGTGTATCTATTCTCTTTATCCAACTCGACCGTAACATTGCAATAAAATACGAGTAAATTGTAAAACATGAACTTCTTTTAGTAAACACATGCTGTTCCCTTCAGAGTATAGAATGCTTGTCTACCCATTCCTGTATACGAGTTCTTACCAGCTTCTCTAAAATCTTCATTACCATACTAGAGATATTAATAGACCGGTAGTTACACACATCAGTTTTTCCGCCGCTCTTGTGCAATGGAACTAACATACATTCCTTCCATTCCTGTGGTATCATTCCTGAGCTGAGGTCTAGCCAATTCAGCTGAACATCTTCTTCTTGTGGATCTCTTGCTTAATAACACTGCACATCCATTTCACTCCCAACCTATTTATTCTTCGAACACTAGGGATACATTGAGATACCGCCTCATCGAATCATGGAAGCATTTTTTCAAAGATTCCCATGCATTGCTGACATTTTTTCCATTCAGTAACTGATACCATGGGACCAAACATAGTATTCTTTAGCAGACGGGATGATATTACATCTGACCCTATTGACAAATTGTTATCCTGGTTATGCAAGAGCTCTTCAACCTCATTTTCATGAACCTCTAACTCTTCATCCAACGTAGCAGTAACACCATGCTACATACACCAGGTTGATATACCATTGCTGATATTTATTCCATTCAGTAACTGATACCATGGGACCAAAGATAGTATACTTCTAAGTTGATCATAATTTCCTATTGTTATAATTAGATATGCAATCTATTTGGTCTTGTTCTAGAAGTTTCTCTTTTCCCTCCCCAGACACACTTAAAAGTTCCGAACCCAAAGCATAGTTTTCCACTCCTTCGCCACATACATAACCATGTTCAAAGGTATTCGTATCTTTATCGTTTGTATACCATACTGAACTTTCACACACGTATATCCCATTCCTCCTTTGTTGATATACTTTCCCTGACTCTTTGTATTGGGTCTCACACCAAGAAGTAATTTCTCCAAGCTTCTGATGCCAAATGAATTCAAGTGCAGGCTATTTCAAAGTAAGTTAAATGACTCATTGAAGTTGACTACGAGAGAGGTTCTTTTGTATTATTTGTGTAAGCGTATAAAATGTAAATCATAGTATCATAATTACCTTTAAGCTCTTCCTTCTTTCTGCATATAATCTATTGACGTATTATTTTATTATTTATGGCTTTTATAGTGCTTTATATGTTTCCATAATAATCTAATAAACCTGGATTGTTGAAGATGCCTTTTCATTCATTTAGTAAATAAATAAAATTAAAGCATTATTATTCCGTACTTCCGATATTTTTCTTTGTTTTAAACAGAACGTGAAGAGACATTCTTTGGCACACTTCTGCCGTTTTAAAAATTCCATCGAACACGATGGTCCTCGGGAACACTCTTTCTCCTTTGCACTGTTTTTTAAACACCCCTTTTCTCATAACATCCACTTCATTCTGTTCAGAATTATTATTGGAGAGAATTTCCTTCAGTTTCTTTTTTAAAAAAATATAATTATCCTTCATTAATTTTCTCTGGCGGTTAAATTTGTTACTTGATTTAATTAAATTGGAATTATTATATTATCGTCTTTTCCTCTCAAAACCATTCTTTCTTTTTGCTTTTCCTATTGAAAAGAATATTTTTTTCTCAGAACTGTTATTATTTAAAATTGATTAATTTATTTTTATCTCATTTATGATCCTGAATGCTCGAAATTTGTGCGTCATTCTTCTTCAGAGATTGTTTTTCATATTTTGAGATGCTGTGCATATCTTAATTTTTTCTTCTCTCTCTCTCTCTCTCTCTTTCTCACGTAGCGGGTTTTTATCCATTCCATAGAGTGATTTCTAGTATTAATCTTTAGATTTCATACATTAATTGTAATTATTAATCTTCTATTTTTCTTTCTTTACAGAGTAGGGTTAGAAGAGAAAATAGAACAATAATACAGTTGCGTAACTGCAGCTCAGGCTACGAGGCCATGTTTCGTTAATTACTTGTAAATTGTCTGTCCAATTTAAGTATTTTGTGCGATTTAAACCTTTCCACTTCTGTGAAAACAACTCATCTTTAGTTGAAAAAACCCTTATAAAAGTTTAAAAGATTTTAAATCAGGAGTAATATAAACAAGCAATGAAGAAGCGACAAGGATATCATGTCCTCAGGTTCCAAGTCAGAATTTCACTCTGCTAAAAACAGCTCACATTAGTCTGGTAAGGGAGCTAAGGGTTAGATAATCTGATAATCTGGAAACGCAGATTATTTAACATTTTTCAACCTACTTCACGTTTAAAACCTAGAATAAGAAAGATGGTGGACTCACACGCCGCGGAAAAATTGTGTATCATTTATGGCACATTACTGCAAAGAGTTTATTTACTGCAATTTGATTAATACAAATTTGTTTTATTTATAATACGTACCACATTTTCCCACTAAATTAGAATAATTTAAATAATTAGAATTAAAATTTTTTGTAAAGATTCTAAACCCTAAAGATTTTTAATTGCCACCCTGGTTGGCAGAACGGATAGCATAATCGCTATTAACATAACTGCCATAACCGCCATCTCACACCTTTGCCTTTTTTAGAGGAGCCCAATTAGTCCATTCTTGTTGCATTAGTCCTTCTTGTTGCATTCGGTTAAACAGAGTGTGATTATAACATTCATTAATTTAGACAACATTGGTCCTTGTTAATTATTCCTTTTAATCCGAAATTAAAATGTTAAGCCTCGTTACAAATTTTAGTAAAAATTCAAAATCAAAAATCATTTGTCCTGATTGCTTGCAGCACATGCGAAATTTTCAGGAGACTCTTTAGAATAAAAAGTCGCCTGGTTTTCTATATCACTTCTTACATAGGAAAATTCGAATAAAACATTCCACACAGCATTAATATCGTAAAGCCTCAGAAGGTGAAATGTAAAATGGCGAGAGGTGACTCTATAAGATTACTCAAATCAACATCTTTAATTTTATTTACATAAAAAGATATAAAGATATCGATTTATTTAGCTATAGTAAAGCTGATGCTGTTCTTGAAAATCTATTTTTAAAAGATTACTGAACGTTTTTTTTTGTAAAAGTTAATATTTTGAAATATACGAAATATGAAATTTTCATCAAAATATAACAACAAAACCTTTAGCTCTGCAGCTGTGCCAGTATTAAGGAGAGAGAGAGAGAGAGAGAGAGGGAGGGAGGGAGAGGGCATCTCCGTGATAATCATAACGATGATTATGATGAAGATAGCAATGATGATCAGATGATAATGAAGAAGATGGATGAATGCGAAGAGAGAGAAGACAAAGATGAATAGAAGACGACAAGAGAAAGTCAGAGAAGCGTATGTGTCGAGAAGGAGGATAGGATGATTATGATAAAGAAAATGAAAAAAAAGGAAAACAACATGACGAGGCTAATGGAGAGGAAAAGACAGGTTGAGCATATAAAGAATCGCAGGAGAAATCAGAGTAATTGAAAGTGACAAAACTATACGCAATAAAAGAAAACAGCGAATAGGAAGAATAAAAGAATGAAACAGATAAATGAAAAATACGAACAGAGAAACAGAGAAAAGATAAGTACAACAGGAATTATGCCAAAACACAACACGTGTGGAGAAAAAGACGAGAGAGAAAGAAAAGACACACACACACACACACACACACACACACACACACACACACACACACACACACACACACACACACACACACACACACACACACACACACACACACACACACACACACACACACACACACACACACACACACAGAGGGAGAGATAGAGAGAAGAAGGAGAGGTAAAATAGGCGCATAAGAAAACTAGACAGTAAGATAAAGAAATAAATTTGAGCGAAGGAAGCTTTTCGAGTGGCTTGTATATGGAAATTGCTTGCGATTCTCCTGTGGGTACTGCCGTGTCTCCTATTTGATTGACGTTATTGGACAAATGCGGCGATCATCATAAATATCTTGTGGCTTCTCAGAGGATACAAAAGAGCAAGAACGGGAACCACCTCAAATGACAAGCAGCCCATTCGATATTTCAGCAAGACTTCGTTGCTACAGAAAATTCTTGTCACACGCCCCGATTTTAACTTATCTCGTTGCTCGGGTCATCTCAACAAAGTAAAAACAATCGGAAAGCGTGACAACTCAAACAAATGGGTGGGGATAGGTAGCAGATCTATAGAGTCACAACGAAGAAGTTCACGATTGTCAGCATGCGTAGTGAGTACGTGCTGTTGTCTCGTCTATCAGTTGACTACATCGCAGAAAACAGTATCTGTTGCAACAGAAATTCTGCAATTCGATCACGTAGAAAAAGCCAGCAGACTTCTTTGAAAATGTATTAACCAACCCCGACTAAATGTGCATTACTATGAAAACAGGGTTGCTTTACGACAAGTTATAGTTCCGTCGGGAAATAACTGAAAGACGTGCTGTCACCATTTACTAGATGCACATGGATCCAAAGTCAACTGCTTCCCAGTTGACGTTGGTTCCATTGCAGCTATTCACAGTTAATTGACTTCCAAAACCGGGGAAGTTAAGTAGCAAAGAACTACCATAAAATTTTGTTACAACCTAATAAACAAATAAAAATAAAGAAAATCTATTGCTGAAACCTACAGAATTCAGTGCATTTTTGAAAATTATGGAGACAACTACCGTGTTTGAATAAAAACTTTAGTTTAATATAACTAAAATCTACAATTCGACGTTCGACCTTTATGTCAAGGTCATCTTCTGGAGCATACAACTATACACAGAAAACAAGCTACCCTACAATCAAACTGGTTTGTTAAAGATACTGACCAACCGCTACAACAATTGTTGGCCTGACCTCTGGTGGAGAAAAAAAAAGAAAAAAAATTATACATCAACGCTAGAGTCCTATTATTAGTGTTATCTGTTGGTTGTAGAAATACATTGGGCGCAACAACAAGTAACTATCTATATACATATAATAACAACATGATTATACCTGTACATTCCAGCCAGTTGGTATGGAATGGTTTCTAATAATAGTTGAAGATTGGCTAGAGGCCTGACTTATGCTGGATCTTATATATTAGATAGGCTGAATGTGTGCCATCCAGATCCTTGGAATTTTCATGCCATCTTTGTTGTTGATATTTGGGTGGTTTATCAGGATTTTGCAGGCTTCCTTGAATTTCCTTTCATACCAGGTTTTTGTGTGGTGTAAAGAGCGAGTGCTTTTCCAGTTGATTTGGTGTAAGGTGTTGAGTCTGAGTGTGGTCTGAGAGGCCTGAGTCACCATAATGGTTATATTTAATGTGTCTAATGTGTTCTTTCTGGCGTATAGGGATTGTTCGTCCTGTTTACCAATGTACGGTAAGTTACAGGTGCAGCGGATGTAATAGACTCCAGGATGTACTAATGGGAGGAGAGGATCCTTAGAGGAGCTGAATATGGTTTTAAGTTTAGTGGGTGGTTTAAAGGTGGCATTGAGGTTATAATGTTGTAGGATTCTATTGATTTTTTCTGATAACCCTTTAATGTATGGGATGGCTATGGTTTTAATGTAATCTAGATTCGTTTTTGTTGCTGTTTTATGGAGTATTTTATTAATTGTATTTTTGTTATAGCCATTATTTATAAATGTGTCGTTGATGATTTTAGTTCTTGTTTCAGGGCTTGCTGGTTAGAACAAATTGTTGTAGCTCTGTTTTTAAGGGTGTTAATGACTCCATATTTTTGTGATGGGTGGTGGTATGAATTCGCATGTATGTGTTGGCCAGTGTGTGTCGGTTTTCGGTAGACTGTGAAGGATAGACTGCCTGAAGGAAGACGTGTGACTAGTGTGTCTAGGAACGGGAGCGAATTTTGATTTTCGATTTCGATGGTAAATTGTATGCGTTCGTGTTGTTTGTTTGTTTAGGTGGCTAAGGAATATGTTTTTAGCGTTTGTCGCCCGTGCGGCCAGATCGCAAACACGTCGTCAACGTATCTGAGCCAGACTGTCGGTCTTAGCGTGGCGGAATCAAGAGCCCTTTGCTCAAAGGTTTCTATGTAGAAGTTAGCGATTGGGGGGGATAGTGGTGAGCCCATGGCTGTACCTTCTTTCTGTAGGTAAAATTTGTTTTGCCACACGAAGTACCCGGACTTTAGTACGTGGGCAAAGAGGGCCGTAATGTCGGGCGGAAATTTGTTCTGTAGTAGGAGAATTGTGTCATTGATAGGGACATTAGTGAAAAGGGCAGAAACGTAAACTGACTAACATGTCGTCTTTGTCGAGTGTTATGTTTTTAATTTTGTTTATAAAGTGTTGTGTGTTTTTTATGTAGGAGGGGGAATGACCTACCAACTCCTTGAGTGTTGCAGCTAATTTCTTGGCTAAGTGGTAATTGGGACTGTCTATTCCTTCCACGATTGGTCGAAGGGGCACATTTTGTTTGTGTATTTTCGGGACCCCGTATATTCTGGGGGGGGGGGGGCGTAGTGTGGTTTGAGTTTTTTAACCGTATCTGGAGGCCAAGAAGTGACGGACTTCAGTAGTTTCTCTGTTTTATCCTTTATCCTTTTTGTTGGGTTATAATTTACAAGCTTATATGTGTTGTTATCGGCTACTAGTTGATTCATTTGAAGTACGTATGTTGACCTGTCAAGGACAACAGTGGCATTGCCTTTATCTGATTTCGTTATTATTATTAGGTTTTGTTTGGCTTTTAATGACTTAATTGCTGCTAATTCTGTTTTTGTGAGATGGTTCTGTATGGTTTTCTTCGTGTTTAGGACATTACTAGTTTCTAGTCGTATTTTATCAGCTATATTGTTAGGTAGTTATCTCCATAATTTTCAAAAATGCATTCGGATCACCGTGCAAGCCTAAAAGAAAGGCTACAGAATTCAGAACGAAAGAGTTTGGTAATAATGCTAAGAGCGAAAGAAAAAAGACTTTCATGGTTCAAACGCTTCAAGGACTTTTTTCAAGGACTTCAAGGACCGTCGATAAGCACAGCATAGGAAAACATCGCAAAAAGTGTGTGAGTTCATATGACTGTAGTATGAGACCAATCAACGCATTTTGTCGGAGATTTTGAACGTGAGATATTATTGATGCAAATGCTTTCTTTCTTCGACAGTTACTGGCTTCTAAAACAAGACAGTTATTTCCCATCTCTCTGTTTGGCTGATCTTGCGTCGTGAGACTTTTTCCTGTTCCCAAGATGATATTTGGACACTATTTAGGAGGTCAAGGCAAAATCGCAGGAGATGCTCAACATTTGCACTTAATGAATTCCAGCATATAATTGAAGTCATTTAAAAAAAAATCTCTGGGATCGCTGTATACCTACCCAAAGGTACCACTTCAAAGGGGATAGGGTGAAAATTAGAAGTTAGGGTATGTAATTATTTTTGTGGTTGAATTATTCCCGGAACATTTGGGTAGCAGCTTTTATTTATGTAACTGTTTTAATTACATTTTTTTAAAACAGTTTCTTTATTCTGTAGACACTAACAATTTTAAGACAGTAATTTCCGTTTTTAAATAGGGTTTATTCATAATATATTATGTGTCAAAACAGTGATGACTTTCCTGATTTGTCAATATTTTATGATCACCAGTATAGCATTAAGAATTATAAACACGTTAACACAAGAATGTTTGCCAAATATTTCAGTCTGAAACTAACAGATTATCCTCAGTGGCTTGATAGGAACAGTTTTTACAAGTTGGAATACAAACAATTGATCATTCAAAAGTAGAACGAGCCGCGTGATGTTTGAATTAATAAATTAAGATTGTTATATGAAATTATGAATTAATATCTATAATTTATTCATCCGTCTGATGAAATTTACTTCTCTTTAATGCTTAGCAATGTAACATCACGCGGCTCGTTCTACTTTTGAATGATCAATTGTTTGTATTCCACCATGTAAAAACTGTTCCTATCAAGCCACTGAGGATAATCTGTTAGTTTCAGACTGAAATATTTGGCAAACATTAAAATGTTCTTGTGTTAACGTGGTTATAATTCTTAATTTAATGTCACAAAAGTGTCTCTCAAGAATGGGATCAGTATAGCATATTTCATATTGACCTCCCTACAAATCAAATAAACATCGCCACTGTTTCTAAATTTATATATTTCCAAACGACGAACATTTATCTGTAGGTTTTTCTAAACTGATGAATAAGCCATTAAAGGGACAAAAATTTTCCCGTTTAGTTTATGGTTTATTAGTTAAGAAAGTTTTATAATTTCATATTTTACAATATCATATTTTTTGAAGTATCCGAGTTTCACTTATATTCGTATTTCAAGTACTTGCGCAACATAGACACATTCTTATTTCAAAATGCTTATTGAAATTAGATTCTTATAATCTACCAAGGCATGGTAATTTCATTTATTTATTTCAGTATTCATTATTAATACATTCTCAATACTTACAAAAACAAAATATATTGTTCATTGAATCATTCATTCAAAATCATTCAATTTGTGGATATCGTCAAGAGATAGCACGCTCTTTGTTTGTTCAATTAAGTCGCCCGATGTAGAATTTCTGTGGAAAACTGATAAAGAATGGGGAACTAGTTTTTCATACTGGAATGGCGCACGTTAGCAATAAGTGCTCATCAGGTAACACACGATCGAAATTATATTATAACAAGTTTCATCACCATTTGTCAAAGGGCTGGGTAATCATTGATATTATGCCCGAGAGTAAGGGGTGGGGTGAGACATGAAGTAGCTGAATGGGATGCCTGAGGCACGTGCTTTCTTCATCCTCCCATGAGCCGTCGGTATAACTGAAGGAGAGAGAGAGAGAGAGAGAGAGAGAGAGAGAGAGAGAGAGAGAGAGAGAGAGAGAGAGAGAGAGGAAAAAAGTTCGCCAGCTGGAGGAGCAGCCTCTTGACAGATTAGTATACTGAGGGAGACAGCAGCTGCATTTCTTTCCTCTCGTCTCCCCGAGCCATCTGATGATTTTCACAAGTCAGCTACCATCTTCTCTGCTTGCTATAATTGCCTGTCTCAGTTTCCGAGATGTTTCTCAGTTCTTCTACACTCTTTTCTTCGCCTTCATCTCCAGGCAAAGTGGGTGCGAAACAAAATACTACGAAATTCCTCGAGCTTCGGTCGTCCAATAACTCAAACGTGAAAGGATAAAATGAAGCATCTCTCCAAGAGTTAATATGATAGTCCCTATTTCCATAATAGCCTTAGAGACTGCTTCTAAACTATTGACCAGAGTAATACAACTTGCTAAATTCAATTTTGTTAACCACGTATTCATTGGAGACAGGCACGAAGCTCTTAAGGGGATTTGCCCTGAGTGTACGAGCGTAGAAAATTATCGATACTAACTATGAGACCTTGCTTAATCCTCCGTTGACGTTTGTATGTAGACAGTTAAAGTTGCTGAGAACACAGATGGCGTCTAATTAGCATGAATGACCTCTTCGATTTTCTTGTACATATACTCGTATACGAAAGGCTTATACCATTAACTATAAGACGGTGGAAGTGAATATTTCTCTCAAAATATTTAATAACTAATAATACGCCAAGAACATCCTGTTATTAACTTAGGCTAAACGTCCATAATAACATTTCTCTGTGTTGCTTTCTTACCAAAATTCGCAAGCGAATTGTTTCGATGTTAATCTTGTTTATGGTTTAATGACATAAAAGCATAATGATTTTGCTGCGATAATTTTGTTTGTTTTCCTAGTTTCATTGTATAGAACAACCCACTCTCCCATTTAAGAGATGATAAACGAAAGGAGGAAGAAGAAATGAAACAGAAAAATATATCCAATGATGAGGAAAAGAGAAAATAATTATTTTCGATTATCTCATTGTTTGATTGAAGAATATGAAGTATAAAATATATAATACTAAAAAAAGATTTTAGAAAATAATCTGATAAAGAGAAAAATAGAAAGAAATGAAAAAAAACAGAAAGAAGGATTTAGAGATAATAAACTGATTACAAGAAAATATTAACACAGATAAAGAATATTGCAGGGAAAAAGAAAAGAATACTAGAAAGAAAATTTGAGAGAGATAATATGAAAGTAAAACTAGAATATGAAAATTGAAAGGAAAGAAAAACCGAAAAGTAAAAACTAAAGAAAAAAATAAATCATAATTTAGAATGTGTGGGAGAGACACAGAAAGAAGTAAAATCATAACATTAAGCAGATTATAGAAAGGACAAAATTAGAAATTAAGTGAAAAAGAAGGTTAAGCAGGTAAAGAAAGAATAAAAGAATAAGTGAACGAACTTGAACTATTAAATAAAGTAGAATTATTATAGGAAGAAAAAGAAAAAGAGAGATAGAAGTAAAGAGAAGTAAAACGAAAATTAGAAATTTAAATATTAGAAAGTTATAACCCAAAGATGAAAATGTAGGGCAAAGAGTTTCAATAGAAGATAAAATGGAGAACGGATGTGCAGGAGAAGACCAGAAAGAAAAACAAGGAAAGACCCAAGAAACTATACGGAATGGAAAGACAAAATATTAGAATAACGCTAAAAGTTAAGGAAGATAATTAAAAAAAAATGGAAATAAAAAAATATTATTTCTTTAGATGAATGAAAAAAAACAGGTTTGTTTCGTATTTCAAAATAATGTTTTCATTTTCTAAATATAATATTTAAAGCAAGTTACAAAATAAATGGGAACCCATTAGTTTTGTTTCTGTTCGTGCGTCAATCCATCCTCGCTAATAGATTTCTCCTTTATCTTACAACCACGGACTATTAAGTGCGTAATATAAAATGTTAATTTATATTAAAATAGCAATTACACGAAATACCTGCTTTTATATATTTTTAGAAGGCAGTATGATAAATTATTCCGGCTTAATTTGCTTGATCCGAGAACATCTGCTAAGAGATGTTGTTGTTGATAATTAGGCATAAATAAAATCAGCAAAAAATAAAAATTATTAATTGAGATGGGCAATAGATTTTGAAAATTGAAAATGAAAAATATGATTAAAATATAATGATATAAATTTCTGCCTGGTTATAGATTTTGTGATAACACAGCTGTGAACTTCACGCTTCAGATTAGCGAACAGAAAATGTTTCGACCGCCCGTTCGCATCGAAGGTATTGGTGATGTTGTAAGTGACAAATGTTTGTTTTGTGTCTGAAGCGGTTCCTTGGCTGAGGAAAATATTCCAAACAGGGAAACTTTTAAGCGAGATATAACAACGAACACCGAACTACGTGACAGCTTTGTGCATTTCACTGGCGCTAGAGGCAACAGTGACGCTTCTGACACTTCACTTAGAATGTGTTTGAGTGCATGCGCACTAAACGTGTTGGAACTACTTGTTAAGGATACAAATTGATTGCTCTGTTTGCTGTACAAGAAAATTGTATTTTGGTGAGTCAGTAACAGTAACTCGATAATTATGACTTTAAAATCCACGTAGTATATTTTTAGATGAATAATTTTTCTTTAAAAAATCGTTTTAAAAATTTAAATAATTTTAGTCTATATCATAACTCAGAATCATATCGTTGATACATAAGGAAATCTCTCGCTCTCTCAGACAGACAGACAGTCTGTCTGTCTGTCTCTGTGTGAGCGTGTTGAAACATTTCTTCGCCATTTAAATAGGTATCTCTTACTACACCCTTCCTACAACTAACTTAATGAAATATGACAGAAAAATAGATAGGATACGTTGGTTTGATCTTCCAAATATTTAAAAGAAGTTTTCTGCCAAGAAATTGCTTAATCATATATAGTTTAATGTATGTTTTTATAAATTTGTAAATTTATTACCTGCGTATTTTGTTTTTAGTTTTATTTATTTTTATAATAGCTAAAGCGAATAGCGCTGTTCTGCATGAAATTAAAATCATAAGTGATCTATCTATGTATTCTATTCCCTCAACCATACGACTGATGGGGGTAGCTATATGCTACCATACTAGGGGAAATGAATATGAGCAAGGTGGTTTTCCGTTGCCTTCCTTGCCGTACTGTATCCTATGACTGTATCCTGTGTGTACACGGGGCCGGTTTGCCGGATGAAAAACCCCAGATAAACTGGTGGAAAAATACACGTTCAAGACCAACTAACGTGGCTAAGGCTGAGGAAGATCCTTAAGTTCCTTACGTCGTCGACGGGAATCGAACCCAGGACACTCCTTTCCCAGGCATATGGTTGCGAAGCGCAAAGCTAGTAGGCTAACCACGTGGACAATAAGTGATCATCCCTCAAAAAAGGGTAGAAATTCTAATATCCTCATAATGTGTTTTTCTTATAAAACAAGATTGAAAAACTAACTCCTCTGTTGATTTTATAGCTTAAAATTATCGATTGTTCAAGTATTTAAGTAGCATGATATTTTTCCAACAAGAGAGGATAAGAAATATTAATGACAGCCGATTGTTGCTGATGAAGGAAGAGGGGAAACGTTTATGCAGATTGGTGTTACTATAGTTACAAATGCTCTGGTATTTCTCCTCCTCCTCCCAAAATGTTACTTACACTCCGTGTCATTAATTTCTTTCTGAGACATTTCTAAATAGTACTAATAGACTTCTGTACGGAACCGAATATATTGTATGGAAACATGTTTAATTTATTAAATCTTGCTTTAATAATGATAGGAGAACTTCTAAATTTAAAACGAAATTGAGATTTCGTTGGGATAGTCACATGGATATAAAATATCTTGCATGTTAAAAATATTATAGTATTAGTTGATGTTAGGGTCCTAAGTGCAGAACCTCCGTAAGTCAGTATAGACGAAACCCTTTAGTCGGAAAGACCTGGGTTCAATTCCCGTCAGCGAGGTCAGGAACCGTTATCGGGAGTCTTTCGACTGAAGGTGATTTAGCCGGTCCCATACGGATGTATTTTTTTTTTCATGTGGAAACTCGGGTTTATCGTCCCTTAGAACAGGCAAACCGGCCCCGTGAACACATACATCTACAGACATAGGACACACCGGAGACATAGGGCCAACCACCTTATCCTCGAGACGGTCGCGGTTGTGAAGTCCACAGCTAAAGAACCTCAAAGGTTCGTGTAAAGCTTGAGACAAGTCATTATCCTAAGTGCTGAAACTTTATGGGACATAAATAACCTAAATACCTTCATGCATCAGTGCAACTCCAACTCTGAGGTTGTTGATTCCTGAGTCGAGAATGTCCACTTGAACAACTGTCCACTTGAACACTACCTTGTATCCTGATTTCTTCGTCTGTTTTTGATTGATGTCTGTCTCTTACTTTATATAAATATATTGTGCTGACTTTTCACTATACCAGTTTTCCTTTTTTTTTCTATTTTCCCATTACATTTCTATTGGCATAATGGATTAAATATATTACTTGTTCAGTTTTGTATTCACTGTAGAATGTTCTTCATGTCTTTTGTTTTCTTTTCCGCTGTTTTAATAGTTTTTTTTTATATTTATAATGATGACTGTTTCATTTACTCACCGGTAAGTAGAATTTCGCTTAGTTCAGAAATAGCTAAGCAAAATCATTATACCGAATAATTTAACTCTACTACTAGTAAATACAACTGCATTTTTCACATTTATTCTCATTGGAAAATATATAAACACTACAACTCGATTTAATATCATAAGTGTAGTTTATCATATTCATTTAACCAATGGTATAAAATTAACACATAATGAAGAAGGAGCGAAATTTCAGAAACGGTTACAGTTTTCATTGAAATATATGTGTTACGTTGATATGAACGCCATTTGAATTCAAACAAAACCCAATAACAACAAGAAGATATAGAAGGTATTTTGGCAAAGCTTTTTATAAAGCAAGATTACATTTGGATACACGTATAGTTTACATCTGAACCTTGAAAGTAACTAAAGTTCAATAATGAACATGAATATTATATTCTGCTATATATACATTGTGCGTATTCACCAGGCAGTAATCATTTTTCAGCGATAAAAATCCGAGATTCCTAGATGGGGAAAATTTCCAATATTCCCATATCAGATCGACTAATTAATCTTCACTTGAAAAGACTTTATAAGATGCGTTGCAGATGCCATTTTAACTTAAATCTTGATATCCAAAATGAAAATGTGAAATCTTTCTACAAAAGGCTGTACTGAAAGTAATCAGATGCTATAATAATGATCCCCTGTTCATTTCTGATTTCCACTATTTTCATAGTTATATATATATATATATATATATATATGACTGTGAAAAAAAAATATATATACAGGGTGTCCCAAAATTCACGCAAGATTTAAATTTAGCGCAATTCGTGCGGTAAAGTGTTGCCAACGAGAAAAAAGACAGTGTGACAGCTGACAGTTCAGGGTTATTAAAAATGGAGCGCTACACGAAAGAACAACGCATTTTCATTGTTGAGCAATATTTTAAAAATAATGAAGGTTTGGCAGCTACAGTTCGCAATTTTCGTACAAAATATGGTCGGAATAGTGACTTAACTTCATCAACTGTGAAAAGATTAATTAAAAAATTCAAGGAAACTGGATCAATTAGTGATCTTATACACTCTGGCCGTCGTTCAACAGAAAATATCGAAGCAGTTCGTGAGAGTGTTGCTGAGAGTCCGGGAACATCAATTCGGCACCGTGGTCTTGAATTGGGCATTTCGAGAAGCTCTCTACAGCGTGTTTTCACCGAAGATTTATTTCCATCTTTATGCTTACAAAGTTCAATTGACTCACGAACTGAAGAGTACTGACCACACATAGCAAAGAGAGTTCGTTGAATGGATTATGGAATAAACAACAAGTGGATGCTTATTTTTCGAACAAAATCATCTTCAGCGATGAGGCTCATTTTCATCTTGATGGCTTTGTTAATCGACAAAATTGTCGTATTTGGGGTTCAGAAAATCGACGAGTGATTGTTGTGACACATTGTGGATGCATTTGTTTCTCAACAATCACTCGTCGATTTTCTGAACCCCAAATGAGACAATTTTGTCGATTAACGAAGCCATCAAGATGAAAATGAGCCTCATCGCTGAAGATGATTTTGTTCGAAAAATAAGCATCCACTTGTTGTTGTTCCATAATCCATTCAACGAACTCTCTTTGCTGTGGTCAGTAGTGGTGCGGATTTTGGGCTGGAGGCATCATCAGTCCATTCTTCGAAAATGCGGCTGGTAAGGCAATAACAGTTAATGGTGCTCGCTATCGCAACATGATAATCCATTTTTTTGTGCCTAAATTGCAAGATATGGATGTGGACGACATGTGGTTTCAACAAGAAGGTGCCACATGCCATACAGCCTGAGAAACAATTCAATTATTGCATAAGTCATTTCCTGGTCGTGTAATTTCCCGTTTTGGTGATCAGAATTGGCCACCCAGATCATGTGACTTAACGCCGTTGGACTTTTTTCTTTGGAGTTTTTTGAAGTCTAAGGTTTATGCCAACAAGCCCATGACCACCCACTCCTTGAAGGAGGAAATTGAGCGCTGTATCAACGACATTCAGCCACATTTATGCAAAACGGTGATGGAAAATTTCGACAAAAGAGCGCGTATGTGCTAGCAAAGCCGTGGAGGCCATTTACCCGATATGCTATTCCATGCATAACCCTATACTGTATACTTTATGAATCAATAAGAAATTACAATTTTTAATTAAAAACCTGTGTTTTCTATCAAAATTACATCTTGCGTGAATTTTGGGACACCCTGTATATATATATATATATATATGATGACTGTTTCATTTACTGACCGGCAAGCTGTATGTACTTGTTGGAGAGTTAATAATTAGCCTAAAGGAATTCAACATTGTTTTGTATACACTGGCAATGGTTTATATGTATTCTTTTTACTTGGATTTATGTCGCAGTTAATAAACTAGCTGTATAGCGTTCCTCTTATGTCAACGGCGTATACTATTTTCCAGAAATAATTTGAAGGTCAACCTTGTCGAAAGTTTTGTTCAGATTATAATTGAAAACAAATTTGCTTTTACTGATAGCTTTGTTTACTGTGTGTGTGTGTGTGTGTGTGTGTGTGTGTGTGTGTGTGTGTGTGTGTGTGTGTGTGTGTGTGTGTGTGTGTGTGTGTGTGTGTGTGTGTGTGTGTGTGTGTGTGTGTGTGTGTGTGTGTGTGTGTGTGTGTGTGTGTGTGTGTGTGTGTGTGTGTTTAAACAAACATCGTCTAATAACTTCATGGTAATAATGAAGCAAAGTATTTATCGGCCTATTTTCTTAAAGCTATGGTCCACGTTTAGAGTTGGCATTTTCTTAAAACTTCAGTTCACTTTAGAGTTCAGTCTGAATTTGATTCTGAAGGTCCATTTTAAGGTGTGATGAGAATCTTCCCTATCGAATTAGGGATTATCTATTTATATCTTTCCCACATAGTGTCACATGGTCGCCTGACCGATGCGCGCAAGACTTATTTTTTCATGATGATAATAGTGGAGAATGCATCCCGTGTGATTGATAAGGAATGCAATTATTTTATTTTAAAAAAATCAGTTACCGCCTATTATTCCCATATAGGGAGTAGGCGTGGCCGTTTACCCTATCTAACTTTTTGGAGTCTGAGTAGGCAGTTCAATCTCCACTGGCAGCCAATCAGAGATAGCTGACCCAAGGCTATTACTAATTAAGCGGCACGCAGTGAAGAGAGACGGCTCAACAAGTGTCGCCATCTCACTGTCCCTAACTCTAACACAATATATTTAATGTCTGAAATAATATAGGTTTTACGGTCGATTTTCTTGAGTTTGCGGAACAAAAAACCCCAGTTTCCGGGAGAAAAAAATCGCGTGCCCCTGCCAGAGATCGATTAACTAGGGAACCTGTCGAAAAAAGCTTCGAAAAATTTCCACTAGTCGAAGAACTAGATTCGAAAGCAAGTCTTCCTTCATGCGGTCAAGCGCCGTGGTGTGCAAACGCCACATCCACTGAGCTGCATATAGTAATAATGACTGAAAAAACAACAATGATATTCAAACTATGTCTGTATCGAGTTGGATAATGCTCTTTACATATGAATCAGTTATGCGAATAAGAATTATAGTTTATCTACTGTACATTGGTATTATAATAGATAGAAGGGAGTACATGTATCAAATGAAGATGATGAGTTACCTGTTAATGAAACTTTTGCAATGGATGCGACACACAATTAATATGTTTCTCCGGAATAATTCGAGGACAAAATGAAGTCATTTCCATTTAAATGCATTTTTAATTTCGTTGCCATCTTAATTATTTCTGTTAGCGTGTAAACATTATAACAATAAAATAGACCAATGATATCGTAAAGGGTAGCGACTAGAAAGAGTGACAATAGAAGAAAATGCATAGAAAAAAGTGATGACAACAACAGCAAACTATTTAAATTTATTACAAGGGAAAACAAATCAAACTGGACAAAATAAGAAAAAAAAATAAAAGTAGTTAAAATATTTAGTTGACGTTATATTAAAGGATGATTGTAGAAGACAAAAAAGATTCATGAAGAAGGGAGAGTGAAGGCTGTGAAGAAACAATAAATTAGAATTAGACCGAATTATGTTAATTTTGGAACAACGTTAAAAGATCCGAAACCACCAGAGTTGAGATTAAAAGTAGCAATTCAAAAGAATCCCAAAAATTATAACCTGTAGAGGCAAATTTCTTTATGTATTTCTTATCGAAAGAATAAGTAAAGATGCATGCAATGAGAAGAATGGAATTAGGGCTATTTATTAATTAGAGAGAAGTCTAAAAGAAGATAGATAAACCGACAGTGAAATTTTCACAAGGCAATAAATAAACAGATCAAAATTGTGAGCAGAGTAAGAGAGAGACTGCGAGTAGTGAGGAACTCGTATTAAAATGATATAGAGGGAAAGAACAAAAGAGAGGGAGATTAGGCGTTAAGAACTATGTAAATATAGTTGAGAGAATAGAAACAGAGTACGACAAATAAAGAGATATATGAATAGAGTTGAGTGAAACAGATAGATAGATGGATGTCAGTGAAAGACACTGGGAGAAAGTGATATAAATTCGAAACAGGAAACAGATAGACGGAGAGAGAGAGAGAGAGAGAGAGAGAGAGAGTGAGAGAGAGAGAGAGAGAGAGAGAGAAGGAAGGAAAAGACAGCAGAATAAGAAAAGAAATGTATACATGAAATGTAAATGGAGTGTAGAGCAACAGAAAGAGAGCGATTGAGAGATATAAATGTGAATTTATAGAAATACAGATGAGATATAGAAATTGTTGCAGCATTTCAAGTATTCTGAGGCGTGGCATTCTTCACAATCAGCAATCTTCAGACGTGCTGGTGCGAGTGTAGTATAACAAAGAATTACTGCTTGAGCTCCTGTGGCCAGTGTGTATGTGTGTCTAACGGCTGATCATCAAATAAATGTGGCTATCGTTAAAAGCTACGTAACCACCAACTATTCTCTGGTAATCCTCAGAGGCCCCTGCCTATCCTCCCTTCCAGTCTCCTTATATTCAGACATCATCCATCCCGTTCCCCACTTGTGGTAATATTTGTTCAGTAACCACTGCCAAGCGAACACACGAAAAACAAAATACGCACAGACAACGCCCATGTTTTCGAAAGAACGAACGCACATTAACCTTAGCAGCTGCATGCAATTGAAGTTTGCAAACAGCTGAAAAATCGATCGTCCCTCTCTCTTCACATAGAAAAGCTGTAGGTTTTATTTTACCTGGTTTCATCGTTATTCACAGAGATAAGATAATCTTGCCATTTTAGAGCTTGTTTAGCAATTTTCAAGATTCATACCGCTGCAGTCAAGAGAACGTCATGCACAGAAGTATCCTTTCAAGTGCCAAAATGATAGCGAAACGTGACATATTTATAAATCTATCAAATGAAACTGTTCTCTCTGATATGTTTATGGGACACGAAAATGCCCGAAAAGCCGAATCAGCCACTCACTGATATCTGCTAAAGAAGCTTTGCACGTGCTGTATTTGACAGTCAAAAATCAATTTTCACGGTTCAGTGTCAGGAAACAAAAACTATTCTGCGTGTTTTCCTGATCACTGCAGCTTTGCAAGCATCTAATATTATTATAAAGTAGAAATTTCTCCGCATTTATCGATCCGCTGCTCATGATTGCTGGACACCCCGTAGCCTGCAGAGATAGGAAGAGAAGGGAGCGAGAAACATCAACCTCTCTTTATCTCAAATGACTGAACTTTGATACTGGGAAGAGAACAGTGCACTCCTTCCATTCTATCCCTTCCTCGAATCAACACCACTACGTTTGGATGGTTCTGTCTAATGACTGTTCAAAGACAGGCAACTTCCGTTCGTCCCTGAATAAAGGAAGAAATTTTCAGAATCGCCAACCGCTAAGAAAGGAAAATTTGGGAGAATGTCAACATCCAGGAAAATTCGGCTGCGTTTTTTTTCTTCATCTCTCTCTCTCTCTCTCTCTCTGTTTTCTTCTTTATCTCCTTTCATTCTCTTCATCTCTCTTTTCTGAAGAGAAAAGAGAGATGAAGAAAACATAAGAAGAAAAAAAAAATTTTTCTTCTTACATTCTACACTTCATCCTCTTCGTTTAGTAAGTGAAGCTGATTCTGCTTTGATTATTTTTCATTTTATATGCTTCACTAGTATTATAGCATTTTCATACTAAATCTTCTAAGAGTATAAGTACGTGAGTAAACAGGAAATGTAAAACACAAAAATTTGAAATTTATCTCAGCAATTGATAAAATGATTTAACGAACATGTAAGTAAGCAGCACACTAGAAAGAAATGAGAGATAAAAACTGGAGGCAACTCGAAAATTAAGTGGGTCGTATAAAAAAAAAAAGAAGACTTAAGAAAGAACAAAATGTGAAAATAAAAAAAAATGAATGATTAAAATCCAGAAGTGGGAGTCAAGGCAAAATCCTTTTTATATAGAAATGAAAACGCAGACTGAATTATTGTTTTCAATGCAAAATCTTATAGCACGTCAAGAAGTAACTCAGTTAAAGAAAGTATGGGATAAGCTTCAGTGGAAACTTGAAAAACCCAACCATCATAATTTAAAAATAATTCCAACTTCCGACAATGTTGTTTTATATGCTAGTTTCATATAGTTTTTATATTCTTAGATTTTCCTCTGGAATCCCGTATTTATAATTTAATGGACAACTAAAACTCCTATCTCAGAAAAAAAGCTGTTCTTTATATAAAAAAAAAATCATATTTCGTCTAGTCACAGCGAATTAATTATCTTCAAAATATCCTCGCCGTGTTTACATATTTTATAAGTAATTTAAAGGCTTTTCTTCGAACAGAATTTTCAGTGGTCACTGTTATTTTTTTCTGCGATATCCCAAAGGCATCTTTTTCACATTGTATTAACCTTAATCTCTTCCAGTAAATGTAATCGCCAGGTGGCGTGTCATGTAAAATTTTACTTTTGTTCAAGAAGATTTTTGAAATAGAGACAGGGAGAAGAAGGTAGTCGGAATGATAAAAAGCAAAGAAATAATGAAAAAAAAAAAAGAACGAACTCAGACAAAGTGTATGGATATAAACGGGGATGAGAAACATTGAAAAAACACAGAATATAGGAATGAAACGCAGACAAAGAAAGGGAGAAGTGAAAAATGGAAGAAAACGAAAAATAAGGAAAGAGAAATGATGAGAGAAGAAAATGTATTCGCAAACAGACACAGAGAAAGAGTTAGAATGAGCTATCGAGAAGCTGCATAGAAAGATCTTATATGAGGTGATTCAGATAAGATTGGGAAGAACACTTATCATTTAAGAAACATTCGACTCTTAAACAGAAGTCGAGCGTCACCATTAAGAGAATGAACTCGAAACGTAGCAAGTAAGAAGTAATTAGTGTGCGTGGGTGTGTGCTATTTGGTATCAACCCATGCTCATCGGAAGGCTATGCGTGACTCTTGGGAGTGGCTGGATCGTTACTATTAGTAAACATCCAATGCACTCGTAATTACTTTCTCTGACATTTTTATTAAAATTAAGCTGTCGGAAGAAACATCTAAAAATTTGGTAGCAGAGAAGAGCAGAAATGTGCCACTTCGTTCTGTATTCCACGCGCCTCTCATTCACGAGTTAAAAAGGAATACCCAAGATGTTGGTCAAGTTCAACCGTGACTACACATTAATAATCGAATAAAGATCACAATAGCATTATTTGTATTTGTACACATTTGTAATCGGAGTCTTCATTCAACAATATTTTCGCTTTTGTTCCAAGATGGACGAAATTTCATAATTCAACTAGCAACAGATGCAAAATAGAATCCATCCACAAATAGAATGGTATGTGTTTGGATATAGCAATAAGAATAATTTGGGATATACGGATGTATGTGTGCCCTTATGTTTTTTTTTTTTTTTTAGAAAACCCCACAGATTATTTCTCTTTATGTTTTTGCATAACTAAATATTTCTTTTGGTTCCTATAATAGGGTTTCTGGATTAAAAAACTCAGTCACACCACAATAGATTTAAAAACTTTTGTCAGTGGATATAAAAATACCTGTTTTCTATCGTCGCTATTTCTAGTTGTTTTTTCAGGTTTCTAATTTCCGCGAATATACAATCAATGACACACAGCGCCCAACGTGCAAGGGGTGGCCGAGCACATGCCATTGATGACCAGGATCCAGGTAGACTGTCCAGGATCGTACAGTCCAGCCGCAGGACAAAGGCGGCACAAATCACATTCACTTTTCATGTCGGAGACCCAAGCAGCGTTTGCATGAGCGCACCCTGCATCCCTTGGGCTATAGGAGCCTTAATCGTGTATCACTGTTGATAATATGTCCTCGTGCAATGTATCTCGCCTAATATTAGAATCATCAAACTGGACCTCTGCAGTGTGGACCACACCACAGTCGTGTGGTCTGAGGGATCCCATTATCAGTTGTACCGAACAGAGGAGAGATTGCGGATGTGACATCGACAGCATGATGTCATAATCCCGTCTTGCCAGGTAGCCTTCTCATATTACACATTAGGTCTCTTAGTGTGCCTGGAGAAGTCGCTTCGTGTATTTTGCAGCCGATGGTCTGTTTCGGTAGGACAATGCTCCACATCATCGGGCGCAACCACCCAAGTATAGCACGAGGAATAGTCATCTGAGTTTGTGGTTGTACAATGCCCCCCCACACACACACCAAAGGTAAATAAACATGGGAAAGTGCTCTTACTATGTCCGAGTTTGCTGATAAAACTCGTGTTTCGTTAGCAAGAAGCGTGACAAATATGATTGTTGCCTGACATGGATTCTTGAAGTTTGCGCATCAAATATTGACAGGTCGTAGGTCCCTCAAATCTAGTTATGTTTAGTAAATATAGTGCACATGCGTATGGACAACGCTGCTGCTCTGAAACATTTTCCTCCTTGTAAGATGTCATTGTAATTAAACGAATGAATGGAGCTACCGTAGCATGCCACAACAGCGAGGAGCAAGTGTGTCTCTGGGCAGTCCCACCGTGAATATGATGCTAATCTCGAGGAATATTTGCTTATTGAAACATTCAGGTCGCTTGGTGCATCTCTAATAATTGTGTGGTGTGTGTTCACACTTATTGCCAACATGGATGGGAAGCCATAAAATGCATTAGTTTCTACTTGTTTTCAAAGGCTGTACTTTAAGTTACAACACCTGTAAAGGGGAACAGAGAAAGAGAGAGAGAGTAGAAATTATTATAAGATGTGCGATACAATTCATTACAAAAACGATGCCCAAAGTTTGGTTTGTTCCAGTATCAGTAGCTGTATGTTAAAAGTGAAATAACTTTATGATCAGCACGTCCAAATAAGAAATCGCCCACATTATCATCACTATGGCCATGCCATCACTGGAACCTTGATCATTGTTATTTGTCTTCTAATCAGCAGCATAATCAAAAGCACCATTAAATTCATTCTTTAAAGAATTTACTAAACTGCCCAAATGAGACAGAGCGTTAAAACTGATTATGTTTAGAAGATCGAAATTTTGTTGCATAATTAATGATTACTAACATAGGAGTCCATCAACGTTCATCCATAAACTCTGATACCTACGAGTATATCAGTCTCCTTTAGTTGAAAAAAGTTTCAGAGAAATGCACCCATCAGTCTGTAAGAATTTTTTTTCTTTTTTCAAAACGTGGGTTTTTCATCAGGAACAAGTAAATTACAGACATAGTACGCTACGTCTGTAATTTTTACGCTAAATCTGAAAAACGTTCCGTTTTTCATTTGATTTTCGTAAAATACCCCAAATGCATATATCAAATCTAATCTATTGTTAAGAAAGTTCATTTTACTTTTTAACCTGCCATTAAGGTATATTTGGTATAACAGATTAAATAACTTGTGTAGCTGAAAAGTTTAAAATCGAACTCTCATTTATTCTCCAAGAATAAATTTATTCCAAGTTACAGTTACATTTTAAGGCATTCCTATTAAGCTTGAAATGCAAAAGGTTCACATACTGATTGTGTGTTAGTCCACAAACGGAAGTACATTTCTCACGCAACACAGAAATGAAATGTGCATAGAGATGCAAACGCAACAACGATGCGTGTTCATTAATGGGAAGGGAAATGTACACCATCACTTGACTCGTGAAACAAATTCAACTCGAGAGATTCATCGAGTAAAATTTGAACTTCACGCGACTAGAACAATGAGATTAGCGAATTATATGACTTCTCTTAATCGTTCCTCTTTCCTTGGAGTTTTATTATTCTCTGTAGAAAAATGAAGAAGACTTTGCCATTTTTCATAATTAGGTAGGCAAAGGAGATGCTAAAAATAAAACGTCTCATTTCATTTAGAATCCAAACGAAGTCGGTAAAGCTGTGATTTAAGTTCGTAAGAAACCTATGGCGACTTGCAACAGCTTACTTAATTTGATGGACGATCACTCACGGCGAATTGAACACTTTAATCCACCACACGCTTCTGCAAATCAACGGCATCGCACATACCCTGGAGAGTGGGAAGAAACAACGTACAATATACTATCAAGTGGTTTGTTTCATTCATATTTTAAAGAGATTTCAATCCCATATGGGATTTCGAGGATGTTTTGAAGCCGAAATTTCTAAAGTTCCGGCAATTGATAAACGATTCCCTCCACAGAATTTTATTTACTACAATGCGACGATGATGGGTACTAAATCATGAGTGTACTCCGCACTCAAGAGGGTCATTTTGGGAATGTTAGCAACCGGAAAGGAACAATGTGATCTTTGGTTTGGTTTGGGAATTGAGATGGGTGCGGGTCGTCGTCAATTGCGTGCATATGTTTGTATGGGCGCACATCAGCAATTTATTCGACTTCAGGTGTACAAATGAGATGAAAAGACAGATAGTTAAGGTGGGGTAAAAGTAGGAAGGAAATAACAAAATGAAGGACTTGTAAAAGTAATACGATAATATGAGGAATTTGTAATAAAAAGATTAAACATTGCAAAGGAAGTTATATAGATATATAGAGAGAAAAACAAAGAACAGGAAAGAATCCGAACAGGAAACATTGAGAAAGAAAAAACATAAAGGAAGACAACTGGCAGAAAAAAGATAAATACCAGCAGAAGCAGAGTCAGAGACAGAAAGCAAAAGAGCTGGAAAAACAGATAGGATAATAAGAGAAAAATAAATAGGATGGACTTAAAATCGGAAAGACTGAATAGAAGAAAGAAAAGAAGAAAAAAGAGACTGCAGTAAAATGATTAAGCGAAAAATTAAACCATCAGTGACAGAGAGAGAGAGAGAGAAAGAGAGAGAGAATGTAAATAGATAGAGAAAAAAACACAGATAACAAGGGAAGACAGAAATAGATGAAAAAAGGAAAGTGAACGGGAAATATACAATAAGAAAAATTGACACACACGCACACACGAAAGTAATCATGTTTCTATCTACATTCAAAATCCTTTTTCAACCTTATTTAAGCTAGACTGCTAGAATCTAAATGCGAGATGCGGTTATTATATCCTGAACGGTCTGCTATGGAGAAGCACGATGAGCGGAGCCTTATTTTTCTTTGAACACGACGAGCCCTTCAGTGTCATTACGACGAAACTGTTTTCCCACAGTTAAGACAGTAGCAAGAAAACAAATACTTTACCAATCCTTTCATTAGCAACGTCATGAAGGAAAAACGTATATAATTCCCTTTCGACGAAAAAGAATAAAAAAATACTAATGATAATTTCTGTTTAAAAAATAATTGCATTATGGCTGAAAAAAAAAGTATTTCTCCTACTACAGTCATTTCAACATATGAATCAGGTAAGTCATTTTTCATGACTTACCTGATGGGTAATATGTTTTATGAAACAGATAGCCTTCTACTAATAACCCCTTTGGATATCGGATTTCTTCTTATATTTATTTTATTGCCATATGAGAAAGTTTTATGTTGAAATGATAACAATAAACACAGTCAATCCTTCTGAATTGATTCAGCAAACTCCACATATAGCACAAGTTAAGTAATCATTTAACTATTTGTGACGTCATTAGCACGTGTGCTCTTGTGTGTAAAGTTTTTATTGTTAAACCAAAACAAAATTTTATTGTTAAATAAAAAAGACAGCAGGGAGAGGTGAACAGTGTCATCAATGGCTTAACTAAAAAGAGAGAAAACAGGGAGAGAGAGATAGAGAAGACTTTTATAGAAATGTCAGATATTGTGGTTGGGCGGTATGATAAAACCCAGAAAGATCAAAAAGAAAATTTCCATTTTTAGTTTTAACTTTATTCTTTACATTAAATATTTCGAGTGTTTATTGATTGATTTTAAAAACTATAACATTTTAAAATAGCATTTTATTCAATATGAATAAATTAATAAACTCAATGATCATTATTTCATTTAAAATCCTACTATCTCACTCTTATAATAACCGAAAAGAAAATATAAAAATCAGTTTAAATTCTTATATTCTAGATTATATTAAAATATTTTTCTCATATTTTATTTCTTTTCGTTGATCCCATTATATTTTAATATTTACAGTTGATAAATACATAAAATGATTAACAAATTACATAATAATTGAAATATAAGTATAATTTATTTTAATAATAAAATAATAATAATAATAATAATAATAATAATACTTATTATTATTATTATTATTATTTGAGACCTCTAGGGAGTCAAAGACTCATCGGGGAAGGCTGCAAATTACTAACCCAGCTATCATACCTTCTCTTAAATTCATTTACGTTAGAAGCATTCGCCACCCCTAAGGGCAAATTATTCCACCCATTCACTGCTCTCTGGGAGACAAACCTAGCTTTTACCCCTTTCTTGACTGTGAATAACCTTAACTTCCATGGATGCCCGCCGTGTTCTCTCCCCGCCTTCCATATAATTACTATAACACCCATTCAAAAGTTTATAGATCTCTCTGATATGACTTCCTCTTTCTCCTATTAACCAGAGTTTGCAATCCAAATACTCGCAATCTGTCCTCATAATCTAAATCCCATAATCCGGATATAATCTTTGTAACTCTTCTTTGCACCCTTTCCACAGCATCTTTATACCCGGGAAACCAAATCAGCGTATAGTAATCAAAGTGTGGTCTTATCAAAGCCTTATAAAGAGGCAAAATTACTTCCTTATCTTTACATGTCAAGGTTCGCTTTAACATAGCAATTATCCTCTGAGTTGTACGTGCAACGTTTGCTATGTGACCTTTGAACTTTAAATTCTTATCCATCAATACCCCAAGAGTCTCTTCAGGTTCTTGTAGCATAACCCTGCTAATATAATATGCCACTGTAACTCTAATCACGCCAAAGTGCATAACTTTACACTTACTAACATTAAACTGACAGCCATTTTCTTTGCCCAGATTTTCAGTCTATTCAAATCATTTTGCAATTGCTGAATATCAGTAGCATCCCTGATTGCCCTGCCTATCTTCTGATCATCAGCAAACAATTGCACATCTCAAGATAGACCCTGCTTGATTCCATTAATGCATAGATTGAACAATAATGCCCCAAGGGCTGAACCCTGAGGTACACCACTGGATACCTTAAGTCTGGTTACCTTAAATACAGTGGGTGTGGAATCAGATTCACACCCACTGTTTACCACTTTTTGATATATCTGTCTGTCAACCATTCCGTGATCCAAGTTAATAGATTATGTTCCAATCCCATTTTCTGCAGTTTACACAACAGCCTATCTTGGTATCCTATCAAATGCCTTAGAAAAATCCACTATTATCACAGTGTATCGATTCTGTTTATCCAGTTAGGCCGTAAAATTGGTATAAAATATGAGCAAATTGCTAAAACATGACCTTCCTTTAGTAAACCCACGCTGTTCCCTTCAGAGTACAGAATGCTTGTCTACCCATTCCTGTATAAAAATTTAAATTATACATTTACGATTTATAAATAATGATTATTACAGTTCCGTAATAACAATACTTTTTTATAACATTGTCATATTTATTAAATTTATACCTTCTACTAATTTATTAGTATTTCGTTTGAAAGAGTTGAATATCTTTATAGCCCACTCTTTCTTCTCACTCCAGAGTAAGAAGGATGAGCGGGCATCAGCGTATATTTGACCAGATAGTTTACATTCCTTGAGGAAGAAATTGCATAAATTGAGGAATTAATGTGCTTACGATATATGAGACGATTGAAAAACTGGATTCTTTAATGAGTAATAAAATGTTCAAAGTACGTTTAATTTTTATGGAAAAATATCGTTCGACACGTTCTAAAGAAAGAAAAGAAAAACAACTGAACTATGAACTTTGTGATGGTTGTTTATTGCCCTCTTGGCATCTATTCTCTTTTAAGAGTACGCTTATTGTACAGTGATACAGCGAAGACTGAAGACTTACAACTAATTAATTAAGTGCTGATCGTGTTGGAGGCTTAATGGATTTTTTACAACACTCAAAAAGAATTAAAATAGAATTTAATACTTCCTATATTTCGTCCTAGTCACTAGGACATCTACGGGAATTACAAAAACAGTTAATGTAACATACACACAAATAATAAACAATGCTGAGCCCAAACACGTGGGTGACACTAAAGTCCTATCTAGTTAGAGCGCCCTCTAAGGGCAGTAGTAGGTGGCCTGGAATGTAAGGTGGGACCTCTGGTGATGAGTGTTTCCCAAATCTTCGGAAGCCTAATACAACCGTATTTATTCAGATTTGGTTGGTTTTTGAGAGCTGTTGTTGCTTCCAAGAAAATCTCTCTTTCTTGAATTTGCTGTGGTGGAGCATGGTGGTTTTCTTTCTAGATACCCTGTGGGTGGTATCCAAAACATGGTCAGCCAAGCCTGAATGGCCATAGTTGTGTTTGCAGATGTAAGACTTGTGTTCCTCTAAGCGGATGGATGCTGATCTGCCTGTCTGTCCAAAGTACGCCCGCTTACAGGAACAGGGTACTTTGTAAACTCCAGGCAGAGAGAGAGAGAGGAGGGAGCTGATCTTTCGTAGAACGGATAAGGGTAGCAAGTTTGCGGTGGGGCTTATATGCTGTGTGTAGGTTGTACTGTTTTAGTGTCTTGGCTATTTTTTCGGATGTGCCACGGATGTAGGGTATGGTGATGGCATTTTTAAATTCTTGTTGACGAGAAGGACGGGGAATGGGGGGGGGGAGTTGATTATTTTTTTGATACTGTGATTTGATACACTGTAGCCATTGGAGAGGAAAGTGTTGTGTATGTGGTTAAGCTCAGTAGTGAGGGCGGTTCCACTGGAACAAAGATTGTGGGCTCTCTTGGTAAGAGTTTTAATAATGCCAAATTGTTGAGAGGGGTGGTGGTGGGAGAGTGTGAATGTATCTGCCTGTGTGTGTGGGTTTTCTGTATACAGTGAAGGCAAGTGTATCATTAGGCAGTCGTGTGACTAAGGTGTCTAGGAAGGGTAAGCAATTGTTCTTTTCCTTTCCATAGTAAACTGGATTCTTGGATGTAGGCTGTTGAGATGACTGAGGAATGAGTCTAACGTGTCTGGGCCATGAGGCCAAATAGAGAACACATCATCTACATATCTTAACCAGATAGAAGGTTTGAGTGGGGCTGAGTCAATGGCTCGTTTTTCGAAATCTTCCATATAGAAATTGGCAAGGGGGGCTGAGAGGGGGGAACCCATGGCGGTTTCCTCTATCTGCTTGTAGATTTTGTTCTTCCAAGAGAAATACCCAGAGTTAATGGCAAAGGAAAAGAGATCTAAGATGTCGGGGGGAAAAACATTTTCTAAGAGAGATAAGGTGTCAGTTAAGGGAATATTGGTAAATATTCCCTTAACTAATGATACACTTGCCTTCACTGTATTCAGAAAACCCCCACACACAGGCAGATACATTCACAAACTCTCCCACCACCACCCCTCTCAACAATTTGGCATTATTAAAACTCTTACCAAGAGAGCCCTCAGTAGTGAGGGCGGTTCTCTTACCAAGAGAACCGCCCTCACTACTGAGCTTAACCACATACACAACACTTTCCTCTCCAATGGCTACAGTGTATCAAATTACAGTATCAAAAAGTGTCTGGGCCAGGAGGAAGGAGTCTAACGTGTCTGGGCCTCATGGCCCAGACACGTTAGACTCCTTCCTCAGTCATCTCAATAGCCTACATCCAAGAATCCAGTTTACTATGGAAAAGGAAAAGAACAATTGCTTACCCTTCCTAGACACCATAATCAACTTCCCCCACTCCATTCCCCGTCCTTCTCGTCAACAAGAATTTAAAAGTGCCATCACCATACCCTACATCCGTGGCACATCCGAAAAAATAGCCAAGACACTAAAACCGTACAACCTACACACAGCATATAAGCCCCACCGCAAACTTGCTACCCTTATCCGTTCTACGAAAGATCAGCTCCCTCCTCTCTCTCTCTGCCTGGAGTTTACAAAGTACCCTGTTCCTGTAAGCTGACGTACTTTGGACAGACAGGCAGATCAGCATCCATCCGCTTAGAGGAACACAAGTCTTACAGCTGCAAACACAACTATGGCCATTCAGGCTTGGCTGACCATGTTTTGGATACCACCCACAGGGTATCTAGAAAGAAAACCACCATGCTCCACCACAGCAAATTCAAGAAAGAGAGACTTTTCTTGGAAGCAGCAGCAGCTCTCAAAAACCAACCAAATCTGAATAAATACGGTTGTATTAAGCTTCCGAAGATTTGGGAAACACTCATCACCAGAGGTCCCACCTTACATTCCAGGCCAACTACTACTGCCTTTAGAGGGCGCTCCAACTAGATAGGACTTTAGTGTCACCCACGTGGTTGGGTTCAGTATTGTTTATTATTTGTGTGTATGTTACATTAACTGTTTTTGTAATCCCCGTAGATGTCCTAGTGACTAGGACGAAATATAGGAAGTATTAAATTCTATTTTAATTCTTTTTGAGTGTTGTAAAAAATCCATTAAGCCTCCATCATGATGTCCTCACAGCACTTAAGCCTCTACACACGTAATTAAGTGCTGATGTGTAGGGAGATTAAGCAACCGCATTCTAATGGCCTCGGAAATGGACTTAAGTCTTAGTCTTTTTAGGATAAAATTTAGTATGATTAATGGAGAGGGGGGGGGGCAATAATTTTTCTCATTGAGCCCATTTCTATAGCATTCAGTTGGAGTCAGATAAGCAGGTGGAGCTTATCTCAGTTCAATCCTAATGGGACTGAACTGAAATCCTGGAAATTACATAATGAAAATATTACGAGAGGATTTTAGGCAAAAGTGTGTCTCTGGAAGGGAGTCTTAAGAAACAGTTGTGCACATTACATGACAGATGATATAAAAAAAAACTACCGACAACACGAACAATGCATTTCTCTAGAGGATAAGTTTTTTTTATTTATTTATTAAATCTTATTAAGTTTTTCCACATCTGAATTCTGTCAGCAACTCTTTCCAGTTTCCTCTGTTTTTATATTTTTATGATTATTTCGATTTTCCGTTTTCATTCTCCTTCGTTGTATTCCTTTAGTGATGATTGAGGTGTTTAATTTCTAATTTCTCTATTTCTTTACCATTTCTTTGTCTATTTTTATTTACTTTTAGCTGTTTCTCATTTCTTTAGGCTCTTCGAAGTTATTTTCCTTAAAGAAATATGATTTCGACATCTGTTTGAAATGGAAAAGTGAAGTTGACAGCAAATTATTAAATAATAAATTATGAAATGAATTACAATAATTAAAAAAAAATCATATCTTCTGTCAGTCATAGCAGACACTTGTCAATGGAACATCCACCTACATACCAGGCCACCTTACTATATTCTGTTACGTTAGAAAAATCAATCAATTTTTCGTTAAAGGCAGAATAAGCTAACTTCCTTTATATATGCGAGTTTGGGTATGTGTGTGTGGGCATGAGCAGGGAATCATTTTTAGAATCGTAGG